>NW_005841974.1:1415962-1422776 GCF_000455745.1 Alligator sinensis | reverse complement strand
TTTCTGGTGCTGGTTATGTTTGTTGTTAAAATTCTTTGTCCCTCCTGTATCTAAAAATGGCACTGATATCCTTATATATCACACTTGGGTATCTCAGTATCACCCAAGGGGGGTGGGAGAAAAATTTGTACTTGCAGATCTCCCGTACGGTGGCTCAAGCTGGAAATAAAAGTGACTGCTGGATATGCTCTCACAGCCCAGCGCACCTACAACAAGGAATCCCAATGATCGGAGTACCAATATCCCTCCGGCAATGGGGAACAATAAACGGCGGCTTCGTTAGACACTACTCGTTAGCTGCCCATCGGTCCGCTCCTAAAGAATGGAGGGCCGCCCCTGCTAACTGGATAATCTCCCCAAGAGTAGAGGCGCCTTTCTGTTACAGATCCAACAACACCGGAGCTTATAATAAAGCCACACCTGTAGGACACTACCCTCATTGCCTAACTACTCTAGATTATAGCCCCAATAGCACCAGTGGAATCCTGTTGGGTAATGTACCCTCTCTCAATTGTACAGGATTCATGGTCTACAACTTTTCTAAGGAACCTCATGTTGCTCTCATTGCAAACAGATCGGAATTTTACATTGACTCCAATTTTACTTCTTGTAATATATCTCGGTCCAGCAGGATAACAGCTGAACGTGGTCCGTCCTATACGATGCATATTAATCGAAAGTGCCGGATATGGCACAACACCTGTCGAGATTTGAGTACCCTTTCTGCCCCAGGCCTTTACTGGCTCTGCGGAAACAGGGCTCATAAAATCTTGCCCTGGAATTGGGTGGGGGCATGCACTCTTGGACGTGTTATCCCTGGTTTTGAAATGCATAGTACAATATATCTGGAACAAGTAAAAAATTTCAACCATCACATGAAAAGGGCGGTTAACCCCTTAGCTACCAGAAACACAGGGTTCCATCAATTTGTGAGAACCTTCATACCGTGGCTTGGAGTAAGAGAATTGGAACTAGCCATAATTAACATTTCAGCCACAATGGAAGCTATGGGAAATGCCACTGCGGATGCAATTCAGGCTCTGCAAGAAGAGATCTCCCAGATCTCACAAGTAACTATACAACACCGCGTAGCCCTAGATTACCTATTGGTATCCCAGGGAGGAGTATGTGCCTTAGTAAACTCCACCTGTTGTGTCTATGTCAATCAAGACATGCGAATTAAAACTGACATTCGTAAAATCCGAAATCAGTTAAGGGTCTTACATCAAGTGGCCTCAGAAAATACTGACTGGGGTCTAAAAGAAATGTGGTCTTGGCTAACCTCCTGGCTCCCAGATTTCGGGGCCCTTGGCAAGAAAATCCTGTATGGGATATTGTTTGTCGTGATAGTTCTGATAATGTTTTATGTCTTAGTGCAACTGATCCTCTGCTGCGTGAAAGCCAGCAGGAGAAGCTTTAGCAAGGCAAGAGAACCCACAGCAGAGTCTAGAATAATGGTGTTACAAAAGTGTGAGCAGATTGAAAGAAAACATGAAAGGCTGCATGATAAAATAGAGGGGCTCATGAGAATGGAAGTTTAAGGCTAAAGTGAGACTAAATAGTCTCAAAGGGGGGGACTGTGGAATCAGAAAAAATATATGCCTTAAACTTTGATTATTTTAGTTATAAGATGACATAACCGCTTTGTGGAGAATTGATGGCTCTGTATAGTAGAACAGATAAGAGAAAGTGTTTGTTCTTTGTAACTCCTCTGCAACTGCTTCGCTCACCGCAGCCTTGAAGATAGCAAAAAAGTATGTACAAATCTGATTTCCAGGTGCAAGAAGGAGGTTTGTGAACTAACCTCGCCTCCCCCATTAGTTCCCATCCTGATTACAGCAAAGAAATAATGAAGTAATATTATAGCCGCTTTTCATGCTTATTTCACTATATGATCACGTGAGTTGTAAGCAACTGTTAAAAAGTATATAAGCCTCCTGATTTTGCTCTTGGGGGGGACCCCTTCCAAGTGCTTGGGAAATCCATGTCACTTTGGAATCCCCCCTACAGCTGTAGTTTCTTTTGAATAAAAGCTTCTGCTGACCTGACCCAAAAGTATGCTGCGTGTGTTTCCACGACAGTGTGAAAGGTGAACTGGAACGTGAACTTCCAACACATTAACTACTGTGCAGTGTCTATTTGTGAGACAGAAATTAATACAGTGGTACCCCCCCCCCTCCTTTCTGGCTGCTTCATCCCCAGAAAACAAAGAAATCATAAAAAAGATTTAAACTTACATCAGGTACTACATCCACCAAACAAACTTTATTTTTGGCCATGACGGACCGGATTGCCTCAAGACTTGTTCCATAGAGATTCTCTTTGTATTCTCCATGTTCAACAAATCTAAAAGTGAAGACAGTTGTGCTTCATAAGTAAAGGCCACAAAGAAAAGCAAATTTAAGAAATGTGTTTGTTCCTCCCTAGACAGTTGCATTAGTCAACTCCAGGGAAAGCCATGAAAAAATGCATGGCTCTGTAGAGTAGTAATGTGTGGGGATAAGAAAACTATGACAGTGTAATTTATACATCTTCCATTTTGAAGCTCTCAATCTGCTCCAGGAATGTTAATGGATTGTGAACAAAATTCACAACCTAATAGGAAAACCTGAAACAAAAAAGTTCAGTGAACTGGAGACCATGAAAGTCTAACTAGAACCCAGCTTTCCTCACTTCCATTTCCACTCCTTCCTCTCTTAAAACCTGAAAAACAAATACAAAATACAAAAGTACCACTGAGTTAACTTTCACCTTGGGAAGCTTACTGAGCAAAAGAATCCAAAGAGAAAATATTTCTGTTGGAATACATGAAATGATTTACATGATAGCAAACTGCCTCCCCACAAACAAATAACAACCAAGCAACCAAACAAAAAAATACCCCAAACCCAAGATTTGACAATACCTTTAGTGGGCTAAATTTATAGTTGACAGAAATGTCAAGTTTTCAAGCATAGAACGCCTTTCCTCAGAGATACAGATGTAGCCTAGGTTAAAAACAAATTCTAACAAATTACTTTTAGCATAATTATGCAAATGAAAGCAATCTCTTAAAAAGCAAGGCAGGCAGTAAACCTCCGGAGTAATGAGAAGTTATTAGAGGTATTAATAGACCAAGTACAGTTGAAATAAATGAGCCTTCTTACATAAAACAATAAGATCATTCAAAAGGGAACAGAACCATAGAGAGGTGAGCAGAGAGAGCAGGTAAGTTATAATAAGCCATTAAACTACTGCCTGTGTGAGGTCTAATATTTTTGCTGTTCAGTGAAACTATATATTTTTGTTCCAAGGCCCATCTTTTGGAAGTTTTGCACAGGTTTTCCTTTGGGCCAAGCACTGTGAGATCAGAGACAAAGTAGCTGTTCTATGAAGAGTTGTCTACTGGGTGACTGGATGTTTCTGTGCTCTATCTGTGCTTGTGAGAATTCACTCTTGAGTGTAAAGGTTGTATAGTTTCATCTACATAGCTGACAACTATTTGGGTTGGTCTAATAAAAGATATCAAATTCACCCAAGGAACCTTGTCTGCCTATGTCCTTAGATCAACATGGCTACAACCGACACCCCAGCTGACAAGAGGGCATTTGATGCACTGGATGATGTGCACACTTTGTGATAGGCATGTGTAGGATCCATGGATTCTGACAGTTTTGTTGTGGGGTGGATTAATCATGGCCAGGGTGGAAATGTGTTGGCACATTTTGCATTCATTATTTAGGCAGATCTTGTTCCATCTGGTGTTTGATAGGTGGGAAGTTAACTTTTAATGAGGAGTTGGGTGAGGCTGGGGTTTTTGAAAGCCCAGAAGGGTTGCAAAAGATTCAAGATCCCCTTCTAGTATATGCTGCAATTGTTCGATGATCCTCCTTATAGGTTGCAGCATGGGATAGTATGTGAAAAATGGGTGTGGGGCAGGCATTTTTTAAAATATTTTTGCATTGTAGTGAGTTTTCTTTTTGCAGGATATTTGGGTACCTCTTCCACAGATGTGATCTATTTCTCTGGCAAAGTGTCTTTGTTGCAGAAAAGGCAGTAGGATTTGTGAGGTATATGTCACAAATATTCTCCTCAGAGAAGATGTGATGTTAGATCTAAGGCCTGCCAGGTATCATTGGAATAATTACAAGTTTTGTAGAGTTAAATGTGATGATCAGTGGTTGTTTTTGCATATGGTTACAGGTAGGGTGACCATATGTCCCAGTTTAGCCAGGACAGTCCTGGATTTCAGAGGCCAGTCCCAGCTGGCTGTTGAGAATTATACTGGACACTAGTGCTGTGCGAAATTTTGAAGGGTATTTTGTTTTGAAGCTGTTTCAACACGTTTCGAGCTCGAAACAGTGAAATCAAAATGAAACAAAAGCTTTGAAACTGAATGAGGGCACTCGAGATGTTTAGAAAAATTTGGAGTTTCGAAGAAGCCCGGTGGCAGGAGGTGGGGGAGAGCCAGGGTTGTGCTCTGAGTGGCTCCGCCAGCCCCACGGAGCTCAGCAAGGCGGTGGGATAGCCAGTGGCAGAGCTGCACGGAGCACAGCCCTGGCCTGTAGCTCTCCCCCGCCTTGCATGGGGCTGCAGAGCCTCCTGCCACCGGGTTGCTCTCAAAGCGTCTCTGCCACTGACTCTCCACCACCTCCCAACACTGGGCTGAGCTCCATGAGGCTGGCGGAGCCACTTAGAGCGCATCCCTGGCTCCGACTGCAGCCCTGGCGAGTACAGCCTGGCGGCTGGAGGCTCCGCAGGCCCATGGAGCTCAGCCCAGTGGTGGGAGGCGGCTGGAGAGCCAGTGGTGGAGTTTCTCTGAGCGCAGCCCTGGTGAGCACAGTCCCATAGAGCTGAGCCTGGCGGCAGGAGGCGACAGAGAGCCAGTGACAGAGTTGCTCGGAGCACAGCCCTGGCCAGTGGCTCTCCCCCACCTCTGGCCACCAGGCTCAGCTCCATGGGGCAGCAGAGCCTCCCACCGCCGGGCTGTGCTCACCAGGGATGTGTTCAGAACAGCTCACCACTGGCTCTCCAGCCACCTCACGCCACTGGGCTGAGCTCCATGGGGCTGGCAGAGCCAGTCAGAGTGCAGCCAGTGGCGGGAGGTGGGGAGAGCCAGGGCTGTGCTTCAAGCAGCTCTACCAGCCCCACAGAGCTCAAACTGCCCTCCCAGTGCTGCTGGACTCCTCCCAGGGGTGCAGGTCCCCAGATCTGTATGCAGAATGATAGGAGGCTGCTGCTGCTACCTGGGGCCAATGACAGCACCATTCTTCCTGGTGCTGGGTGCGGGCTGTGCCCAGCACCGATCCCAGGTGGCAGCAGCAGCAGCAGCCTCCAGTCATCCTGAGCACAGATCTGGGGGCCCACACCCCTGGGAGGAGTCTGGCACAGCCCCACAACACTCCCAGGGGCATGGGCCCCCAGATTGCCCGTGGGATGACATAGGCTGCCGCTGCCGGCAACTGACATGAGTTTTGCTTTTAGCAGTTTGAGGTTCAGTTTCCCAGAAACCCCTGCACCTATCTCATTGAAAATTGGCAGGCTTCATGCCCTCATAAGGGTTTACTATCCCTGCAACGTTCATCCGAGTCAGGCAGAAAATGACAAAGTTATAGGCATTTCCATGATTCCCCATTCTAGTCTATGGGCGAAACATCAAAATGCGTCGAAACAGTGAAACAGTTTCAACGAAACGAAACAAAACAGTACTTTGAAACAAACAAAAACACTGTCCCTTTGAAATGGTGAAACAAAAGTCAAAACTAAATGGTGCTGTTTTGCACAGCCCTACTGGGCACCCTGGAAATGCACCCTGGGGCACAGTCTGGCCAGGAGTTGGAGCAATGCAGAGCACCTTGCAGGCAGGTAGGCAGGCACTGCTACCTGCCCAGCATGCTGTCCCACTTTGCCCCCACCAACTTGTGAGAGCACAGGGTGGAGGAAGCAGTGCCTTGGATATCCCAGATTTCCTTATGGTTAACCTAGTTATAGGGTACTACCCTAGATATAGATCAAGGTATACAGAGCTGATGCTAATTTAAGGCCTTGTACAGACATTCAGTGTCTCCTAGGAGAATCACTGATCTTCCAGGAGAAACCACAAGTGTACAGATGTTCAGGCTTTTCCTCCCAGAGTAAAAATGGCTGCTCCATGAAAAAAACAACATGCAAATAACCAGGGTTAAATCTCTCCTAGGAGAGTTTCTCCTGAGAGAGAAAATGTTTGTACAGGCTGTGGCTTTTCTCAGAAAAGAAAACAGTCTTCTAGAATTTCACTCTCAAAGGAGACAGTGGGCACATCTACATGTGCATTAGCCTATTTTACTGTGCATTTGTGTTTCTGAAAAAAACATGTTAATGTGTAGGAAAAGAGGCTACTGCGCATTAAGCATCACTTAAAAAGTATGCACTTTCACTACTGTGCATTATGGCAGGCTACTGCATATTTATTTAGTATCTTGAGGCACTTTTACACATGCTCCAGGGGTGGGGAAGGGAAGCGCTTTAATTACAGCTTTAGTTCAAGCACCCCGCCACCATTTTTAAGCATGGGGATGCTGATACACAAGACACAGGAGGCTGCTGGAGAGCAACAATTGCCACACTCCAGAAGACTTGATTAATCAAGTGTGCTCCAACGCGCTGGAATTCCAGCGAGTCAGAGCAGCCTCTGTGCTTGTGTATAGGTGCCCTCATATTGGAGGTACTAAATGCACATTAGGAAAAGTGCATTAATGCATGTGTAGACACACCCAATGTGTTGCTTGCTGGACTCTCCTGCTCCAGCAGGGAGCAGAACACACCCTCTTCACAATCCACATTATGCTGTAGGGAA
>NW_005841974.1:1413299-1415943 GCF_000455745.1 Alligator sinensis | reverse complement strand
GACCATGGTCAGTCAATTGTGGTTTCCCTATGCACTGTTGCCATCTGTCACAAGACAAACTAAGGGATCCTGCAGAGCACACTGAGATGTGTGCAAAGGCCCCCCTCCATGGATGCAAAGTGTCAGCACTGCAAGTTTTCCACTCTTCAGGGCCTTAGTATTTTAATGTCCATACACTTGCAACTGGGTTTTTCTACCAGGAGAACAAATCTGGGAGAACTAGCCAATTGACCATCATGAATGACAGAGTGTTTCAGGGAGTGTTTACATGTCCCACCCACACACACCCTTTGGGGCCGGCCATGTAAATCAGGGGCAGGCAATTATTTTGGGTGGAGGACTGCTTACAGAGTTTTGGCATGCTGTCCAGGGCAGCATGGGTAGCCCCGGTCCTTGGCAGGTGCCCCACCCCCTGGTAGCCATCTTGTGACCAGAAGTCCCGCCCTCTAACCCCTGACTTTTGCCACCAGAAGTCCCTGCCCCTGCCCCCAGAAGTAGTCCTTTCACAAAGGGGGTTTACCATCTAAAAAGGAAACATCTACAGCATTCATTAATTTGATTTCAAAAATATTTTTGTCCAGATTTACATGTGTTTGTGTTGTATACATAGAGGTGATCGCACAATAGCTTAAAATAAAGTTGTCTTTTTGTATGTCGTGGAGGGTGGGTATAGGTGTGTGGGGGGCTGTGGGTGGGTGTGTGGATACGTGGGGTGAGGGAGCATGTGGGTGTGGATATATGGGATGTGGGTGGGGTTTGTCAGGGGCTGTGTGTAGGCAGGGAGGGTGGCTGCAGCTGTGTGAGGGGGGCGTGGGGATCTGTGTATGTAGCTGTGCAAGGGGGGTGTGGATGCATGTGTATGGTGGAGTGTCCATGTAGGACTCACCCTATGAAAACCCACATACTCTGCCCCTGCCTGCACACATACACCCCCACACACCCACATTCTGCCCTGCCTACACACACAACCACATCCTGCCCCTGCCCACACCCCCCCACTCACTCTGCCCCTGCCCACACACACACACACTCTGCCCCTGCCCCACCACCACACACAAACACTGGGCTGCTCAGTCGTGCTGAGTACTCTCCCTGGGTCCTACCACCCCTGGCTCCTGTCAGCTTTGACAGGCATCCAGGAGCAAGTAAATATTAAACCCTAATGGCTCCCTCCATCTCCAAATATAACTAACTATAGGCCCATCAGCCTGACTTCTATCCCGGGGAAGATCTTAGAAAAGTTTATTAAAGAGGCCATCCTTAACGGACTGGCCGACACCAACATCTTAAGGGATAGCCAACATGGGTTTGTCGCGGGTAGGTCTTGCTTGACCAATCTCATTTCCTTCTACGACCAGGTGACCTATCACCTGGACAAGGGAGAAGAGATTGATGTCATATATCTTGACTTCAAAAAAGCCTTCGATCGGGTATCCCATGATCACCTCTTGGCGAAACTGGCCAATTGTCGCCTTGGGTCCACCACAATCCACTGGCTGGGAAATTGGCTCCGGGGTTGGCCCCAGGGGGTAGTAGCCTGCCACCGGAGGTGGTTCAAGCGCCTACACTGAACACCTTCAAGAGCAAACTGGATGGTTATCTGGCTGGGATCCTATGACCCCAGCTGACTTCCTGCCCTTTGGGCAGGGGGCTGGACTCGATGATGTTCCGAGGTCCCTTCCAGCCCTAATGTCTATGGAATCTATGAAATCCCTGCCTGAAGAGGTGGAGCCTGCCCAGCCAATTGCTGCTGGCCCTCTTGGGGAAGCATGTGTACTTGATCAAAAGTGTTACAGACCGACAGACAGACTAAGCCCTTTATTTTATTAGAATTCTCCCATATATTTTGACTAGAGACAGACATTACACAAACTGTGTTGATGCCTACACATTCAGATGGGTCGCCAATTGGCTGGAGGGCCACACCCAGAGAATGGTGGTGGATGGGTCATTTTCGACCTGGAGGGATGTGGGCAGTGGGGTCTCCCCGGGTTCGGTCCTTGGGCCTGCACTGTTCAACATCTTCATCAGCGACTTGGACGAGGGGGTGAAAAGCACCTTGTTCAAATTCACAGATGGCACTAAGATGTGGGGAGAAGTGGACACGCTAGAAGGGCAGGACAGGCTGCAACTGGATCTGGACAGGTTATAGGGGTGGGCGGATTAGAGCAAGATGGGATTCAAAACTGACAATTGCAAGGTACTACACCTAGGGAGAAAGAACCAGCAGCATACCTACAGGCTGGGGAACTCCCCTCTCGTCAGCATAGAGGCAGAAAAGGATCTTGCAGTCATTATAGACTCCAAGATGAACATAGGCTGCCAATGTGGAGATGCAGTCAGGAAGGCTAACCACACCTTGTCATGCATCCACAGATGCATCACAAGCAGGTCCAAGGAGGTGATCCTCCCCCTGTATATGACATTGGTTGGGCTGCAGTTGGAGTACTGCATCCAGTTCTGGGTGCTGCACTTCAGGAGGGATGTGGACAACATGGAGAGGGTCCAGAGGAGGGCCACTCGCATGACCAGGGGGCAGCAGGGCAGGCCCTACGAGGAGAGGCTATGATACCTGAACCTGTTTAGCCTCCACAAGGAAAGGCTGATAGGGGATCTGGTGGCTGTCTATAAACTGGCCAAGGGC
>NW_005841974.1:1395331-1413088 GCF_000455745.1 Alligator sinensis | reverse complement strand
TTTCCTGCCCATGGCAGGGGTTCTGACTTGATCTGCTCAGGTCCCTTCCGACCCTACCAACTATGAAACTGATTTAAGCGATCAGAAACTGTTTTAAACTTGTAACAGAACAGACATTCAGTGCACATAAACCAGTTTGAAAATGGCTGAACCAGTTTGAGATAAACCTGGTTGAATGTAGTATCAGACTTAACCGATTTGGCTCAAACTGTTTTATGAAATGTCTGTCCCAGACCCCCTGATGGTTTAAGTTAAATTAGACTCTACCAGCATCCTGGTATGCTCTCTGGGCTGGGCAGAGCTCTACTCCAGTGAGCTGGACTGGCCCCTCCGCTCTGCTCTCTAGCCGAAGCAGGCTGCCCTGCCATGGCTCCCAAGGCAAATTCCTCCCTCCACCCCTGCCCGCCCTCTGCTGGTAAATTCTAGAGACTGCAACTGGGGTTTGCCAGACCCAGCCACACCTCCACGGCTTGCCTGTAGCCAGGCAGGGACAAAGTTAATTCCCCTCTCCCCCCCCCCAGAAGGTTGGCTGTAGTCTCTGCAGTTGCCTGCAACCAGGCAGGGATGCAGCTGTGAGCTCAGAGCTAAGACCTGCAGAACCAGACTGAGAGGTGGGAAGTGTTAGCAAAGACCTGATAATCATCACATGTGCTGGAGATGTAGTTAAGGGAAGTTGCAGACAGCTTCACCAAAGAATACAGAGAGCTACATTTACCTTATAAAGCAGAACATGTAAAAGCTGGGAATGCCTAAACAAAGCCTTTCTGAATGCCTGGTGGGGGAGCATGTGGGTGTGTGGATGGGTATGGGGTTTGTGGGCAGCTGTGAGTGTGTGGGGGGAGGGTGGCTGGGGAGGGTTGTGGCATGTGGAGGGTGTGGGTGGCTGGGGTGTGGGTTCATGTGTATGGTGATGCAAGGGGGGTGTGGGTACATCCCCCTTTAAACACCGCCCCCCCCTCCTACCAGCAGCAGCAGACAGCAAGGCCATACGACGTTCATGGCCCACAGAAGACAGAGACCCTGGTAGCGTGTGGTCCTGGCGAGCCCCAGGACTGCACATGGCCAGGCCAGCAGGGAGACAGGGGAACCGGCTCAGCTCCATAGAACCCCTGACAGCCCAGGCTCCCCACTCCTGCCACCCCACCCTGGGCCCCCACTGGCATGGGCCCCGCGCTCCCACCCACCACTCCCCCCCAACTGCCACTGCCATTTCCCCATCTTCCTGCCCACCACCACCACTTCTCTCCACCTGCCTGCCTGCCCACCTGCTGCTCTGCACCATGTGGTTCCCGCTACATGGCCAGGACCACAGAATGCAGCAGGAGCTGGCACGACCACCACGGATTGGGGCGATTGGCGCCCTCCCCTCCCCCTGTTCTTATCTGACTTTGCACTCTTGGATGGAGGGAGGCAAGGGAACAGCCCCAGGGTCACCAGGCCAGAAACCTCTGCTAGGAAAAGTCTTCTGGTTGGGGGCTGGGGGTGTCCTCTTGGGTTCTGCTGCCGCTGGCACCTTGTCAGCTTAGGCAGCCATGGACAGATAATAATTAATTTTCTAAATTTTTTTAGGGGCTCTGCAGGCTGGATAGAATGACCTGGTGGGCTGGATTCAGCCTGCAGGCTGTATTTTGCCCTCCCCTGATCTAGTCCATCCTCAAATTTGGTGTCAAGGGCACTTACAGTGAAAACGTAAATAAAACTTGACTGCATAGTTGTACCAGAAAACAGCAGTGCATGTAATTAAAAGGACTACAAATAATTAGATAAGGACTCTGGTTCCTGAGCCTTTTCAATCCTCAACTTTTCCTTATTTGTCTTCCATTAAATTTTTTGCATGTATATGTACATTTAAAACTGAAAAAAAACTTTCACTAGAAAAAAATCTTCCCATTACTGTTTTCTTAATTCAGTGGCTGAAACTGCCTGGCATAGACAATACTTTTTAATAAATTACTCTTAAAATGTAACCCGATTAAGCCTACGTTTGAAAACCAACTCACTTATTCTGCTGTACATCTGTCTCAAATGATTGCTTAGAGACAAAATTGTATTCTACTCCTTCTTTTTCATGACTTTTCTTTGATCTCGTTGTATCTGGAAAAGAGTGGAAACAAAATTAAAGAAGACCTGAAACATAAAATGACACTTCACACAGGCTTACTTGCCTTTGTTTAGTCTGGGCTTTTAAGTATCCAAAATTAAAAGGACACAAAGGAGCGTGTTAAGGCTGGGGAAAAAAAAAACTTCATTTATATTACAAACAAAACCTTAAAATTGGCATAAAATTTGTTATGTACTTTGTCATCATTATGTATTAAGGTGGCACCAAAAAGCTCCTGTCAAGGTCACTGGACATTTATGCAAACAGGCAAGGGCATGCAGACTCTGCCTCAGTTTGTTTTAGGCCCCCATCCTGTAAATTGTTCTACAGGGCCAACTCTGCACCCACACAAAGCTCTACGCAAGTCAATGATTCTGTTGTTTGAAGCCCTGTGTCCTGCACTCCCTGACCAAGCTCTGCTCTGTTTTCTGCTCCCTGCACTACAGGAAACGGGCCTGTAACAGGCATTGCCAGGTGAAATTTTCTGGCATTTTTAAGTCACATCCATCAGATTACAAGATCAGACTGATAAACAATGAGATTTGGCATCAGTAATTCCCATTTTATGTTGGCTTGCACTAGATACAATAGTGTAACACAGAGGTGGCCAACTGTCAACCTATGCCACGTGACAGGCAGCCTGTGGGTGTGGCACACGGCAGTTTAGAGGTGGGGACAGGCAGCACAGTGGTAGATAAGGCAGGGAGTAGAAAGCAGAGCCAAAGCTCAGTCAAGGAGCACGTGGCAGGAAAACAGAAAGCTAAGCAGCTGATTGGGAAAGGGGATCAAAATGACAATGTGGGGGAGGGGCAGGGGCAAGATTAATTTGTGGCATGCCTGACAACAAGGTTGATGATCCCCCCAGTTATAACATTTGGGTTGCAAAAGGATAAGGAAGTTGTTCCTGTTTTGGTATTTTGAAAAAAACCTTTCCATTTGGGATTTAAAAAAATCCAAATTTAAAGCCAAATCAATGTAGTTCTTCTAAGAGAACAGAGCATTCACAAGAGTTAAGATTCATACTAAATTTCCTATACCTGGTAACTGCAGCATACATATTTCTGTGGGAAATGGTATCCTTTCTAGTAAATAAGACCTGCAAATAATTCTTTTCATCATTACTACTTTTCAGAAAACTAAACTGCATAAGACTCCCTTCAACATCAAAAAACAAACCAAAAACATGCAACATAAAAGTTCCCTTTGAAGTCAATGACTGAACTGCTGTTTGGATTAGACCCTAAAGAGTAAGAGGACATGGATACACTGGATATAAATAATTATTTTAAAAACAGCATGAGTGTGTTCCCAATTTTTCATGTCAAACTTTAAAAACCATAACAGATTTATTGATGCCTGGTTATCTCCTCTTCAAGGACATTAAGACTACAATACTGGGTTTGGATTTTTGCCTTATTTTTAAACAGCTGTTTCTTCTTCTTTATTTTCTGGTGATACTTCTTTGAGGTGAAATGAATATTCTAGATCTGGTCTGACACAGATGGCATTATAAGCAGTTGTCATTAGTCCTTGAGATGCATTCTATTTTCACATCCAAACTACATTCCTCAGGTACTCTTCACATATCCTCATATTTTCATAACGCGTTGTCATATATTTTTAGTGTTCTTGCTTTAATTTAGTTACAGTAATTTAAAAATTGTTTATGCAATTGTAACTATCTACTTCTGTGTAGCTACTCAAATTAAATACCATTTTTCTCCTCTCTGCAGTTTCAAGTGGAAAGTAAAGTATTTTCTGTGCGTGTCTACACAAGACACTACTGTGCAGTAGAGCAAATTACTACGTAGTGTCACCATCTATACATGCAGAGGCTTATTGTGCAGTAATTTGCTTTACTCCACAGTTAATTTGCTACCTGCAAATGTAGGTAGTGAATTAACTGCGGAGTAGTTACTGTCTGGTAAGGCACATGTAGCTGGTCAACCAGGAACAAATTTGCCCATTGCCCCCTCTGGCCATGTCCACACGAGCATGGACATTTGGTTCCCCAGGGACAACTAGCAGTGGGACATCTTGTGCTAACTAGCAGTGGGACATCTTGTGCTGCCGCTAGTTGTCCCTGGGGAACACCTGTGCCATGGTCCCTCTGGCACACGGCAGGTTACCCCGGGTGACGTAGGGGAGGCTGAAGCCAGCACTGGGCTGGCCCCAGCAGCTTTACCTGGGGGCCTCCTGTGGCTGCAGCAGTGACAATTCTGCTGCTCAGAGCCTAGCTGGCAGCTGGAGAGTGGCTCTGGCCAGCTAAGCTCCGGTTTTGAGCAGTGTGCACTGGCCCCATGCGCACCACACTGCTTCCCCCCCAGGTTTGTTTGTTTTTTTACCCCTGGATATCCAGGGGTCAACTGCCCCCTCCCCCAACGTTGCTCCTTTGCAACATGGAGAACAGCTGAATGTGCAGTATGTGGCACCTCAGACATGTCTGCGATGCCACATGTGGCACGGCCACACTCATCTGGACGCAGCCTGCCTCTGAGGCTACATAGGACACATTGTGAAATGTACTACCTCAGTGGTCACCAACCTGGAGATCCCTATTGACAGGTAGATCCTGGAGCCTCTTTGGGTTGATCCTGGGCTGGGAGGAAAGATGGGCATGCACGCATGCACACACCTGCCTCCCCTAGCCCCAGCAGGTCAATCTGTGAGGGAGGGAAGGGGAGGGAGCCAGATAGAGGCCCCCGCGATGAGCAACTGACCGTGTGGCCCAGCCAGAAGCAGGGGAAGGTAACTTGGGCCCCAGCTCAGCCAGGTGGTGGGAGGATTGGAGCCCTGGGGGCTCCTCCAGGAGCATGGGGGAGCTCCCTCCCCATCTCTACAGGGGCGGAGGTGGCAGAGGTGGCTGCTGCTGCTGCACCTCAAGGCCCGCTGCAGCTGGCCATGTGCAAGCACGGCTGAGCTCAGCAATGGGGACTCACATGGGGGTGGCCCCAGCCCAGCTGGGTCTGGGAAGATCTGGTAGTCCAGGGGTGTGAGGGGGGACTCCCACTGCTGGACACAACCCAGTGGAGGCCCCAGGGGCCCATGCCTCCCCCACCTGTGCTCCAGGCACAGCGGGTAGCCTGCAGCAGCAGCTGCCACCTCGCCCCGAGCGCAGGTGGGCTGGGCAGGGGGTAGGTGAGTACAGTATATCCTGGGGTGCCCTTTACTACTAAAAACTGATCTTTGCCATAAAAAGGTTGGAGACCACTGTACTACATTTAGTTTACTGTAGGTTTCATTTATATCAAGTTTTCATACTGTACTAAAGTATCCCAGGGCATGTCTGTACGTGCAAATGCTATGCGGTGTGTAAACCCACCCTGGCCAGGTGTCTACATTTGCAGGGAAGCAGGAGCAGATTTGCTGTTCATGGCAGCAGTTTCCTCCTGCCCCCCACCAGCGCTGCACTGGCCTCCTGAAGCAGCCAGGGGCTGGCAGGGAGCACAGGGCCAGGAGACAGTCGTCTCCTGGCAGGAGCTGCGAGACTGCTCCCTGCCCCCAGGAGCTGCCTGCTGCTGGGGCAGGTTCCACCACTGGAGCCCAGGTGGGGACAATGTCCCCCTGCCCCAGCAGCAGGGAGCTCCCAGGTCCTGCTACACCATGGTGGAGTGGGGGCCGGGAGATCCTTATCTCCCAGCCCTGGTTCCACAGTTGAGGGAGTCAGAGCTGAGAGATAAGACAATTGCTTGCCTAAGACGAGGGAGGTGGCGCTCTTAACTCTTATAGTTAAAACTCAAAATTTAACATTACAATTACTTTGTAAAAATACATGGAACCAACTTTTTAAACCTATGTGGATGACTTGGATATATAAACGTACATTAGAATCCTTGTTGCCAACTCTCATTATTTGAGTTTCCCATGATATTTGATAGTACCGTGTTTGGTAAACCACCAGATCCTGGAGTCAGGTAACTGAGAATTTTTACTTTAAATTAAAAATGTAAACCCTAACAGTTGCAGAAAAAGCTTGGAAAAAGACAAAACTCCTAAAATGGCTCAAACATAAAAACTACAAATAAGAACTGCAATTTTTTAAACTCCAGGATTTTTAAGATATATCTTTTACTGGACCAGCTGTTTAGTTGGAAGAGCTATTGGACAACCTTTCAGGCTTTTACACCTTCCTGCACAATGGCCCACTTAAGACAAGGGAGACGGAGGTTAAAATCTTTCTAAATCCCACAGGCCTAGAAGGTTTCTGTTAAGAAAGGCAGGTCACTAAGTCTTTCAAAGCAGGGTGGCTCCAGTTCTCGAGCAGACTGGGATCAGGAGGGCATTAGACTCTTCCTCATGTCTAAGGGTTACACATTACACTTAGACCACACTAAATCAATGAAATGTTAAGCGGTGTTCAAGTTTGAACATGCTGGGAGCAGTTGAGTGTTAAGGATTAATACTGTTTCTTGCCTGCACAGCTCTCATTTGCCTCTATAGAGGGCTGGCAAGTAGGGGCATGGATAGGAGCCAGAACACCTGGGCTCTATCACTGCTCTGGGTATTTATGTTTGGGGGGAAATCTGGGAGCAGTGAATCCTGGGATGCTGGAGGGCTGCAAATTGCTTGTTTCATCTCTGTGAAGCAGGCTGAAATTTACCCTCACATGAGGTATATAGCACAGCTCAGAGTTAACTCTCGCCTGAGTGACGTAACTTTGAGATGCTCAGAGGGCATTTAGCATGACGCTCCCATTTCAAGTGCCCTTGGTATTGTTTAAGTATATTATGTAACTTCACCCTAAGAAAAAGGTAGATGCAGGCTGAGCTAGATAGCAGAGAAAAGGTTCCATGTAAATGCAAACTGTCTTCTTGGAAAGATGAAGAAGGGGTGTGAACTAAGAATAAAGAGGTATTGTTAGAGGCCCTTATAATATAAAAGTAGTGCAGTAAAATAGGCAATCTAATTATTGTCAGAGAAAGACCAGACAAAGGAAAGGCTAGTTGCTACCTGTTAAAGGCAGGGATATTAATAACAGTTTTTGTTAGGGTTTAATGAGCTACAAAATCACTGTCTATATTAAGTCCAGATTTTTTACTGTTGGTAAGATTATGAATTCCTGTTCCCATGTCTATCTTCTGGAAGTGTTTTGTAAATTTTGTATCACAGTTGGTTATAGCTGGGTATCTGTGTGTCTTGTTTAAAGATATGATCTATTTCTCTGCTGCAGTGTCCTTGCCAGGTAAAGGCATTTTTTTCAGATTGAAGTGGGTGTTGCAAGCATTATTCTGAGAGAGAATGACTTCAACTACCCACAAATAGACTGGGTTAATCTAACATCAGGCTGGGATGCAGAGACTAAATTTATTGATGCTTTCTGGAGCAGTTAGTCCTGGAACCTAAAAAAAAAGGAAAGGCCATTCTTGACCTAGTCTTAAGCAGTGCACAGGATTTGGTGCAAAAGGTGAGTCTTACTGAGCCACTAGGCAATAGTGGCCGCAATGTAATTGGGTTTGACATCCATGCAGGAGGGGAGACAGGAACAAGATCTACCACAGTAGCCTTTCACTTCAAAAAGGGAGACTACACCAAAATGAGGAAGTTGGTTAAACAGAAGTTAAAAGGGATCCCTAAGGAGATGAAGAATTTGTAAGCAGCATCATGGGAATTGCTTAAGAACACCATAATGGAAGCACAGAGCAAATGCATACTGCAAAACGGAAAGCAGACCAAAAGAAAGTCAACATGGTTTAATGGCATAGTTGCAAAGGCAATAAGCAGAACAAAGGCTTCTTTCAAAAAATGGAAGTCAGATCCTAATGAGGAAAATATAAATAAAAGAGCATAAATTCTGGAAAATTAAATGTAAAACCATAATAAAACAAGATAAACTCCTTGTTGCACCTTACACTGTGAACCGCACAAATGTTAATCAGTGATAGTGCTAGCTCGAATTTGGAGCAGTCACGCTTCAGGCCAACAGATGCCTGGAGGACTGAAAGGTAAGAATTATGCCCCCCCCTTCTGAACTTGTCCCTTGCCCCTTACTCCTGGGGCTCCCTCCTGCCCCTCCCCACCCCTACCTGCACTGTCTGTCCTGGGGGAGCAGCCAGGGTAGGTTTATCTGGGGTGCTGGGGAGGGCAAGCAGTGGGCGTGATCCAGGCTAGTTGCGGGGAGGGCGGGTTTACATTAAAGTGTATCCTAGAGTGGATACACCTTAGTGTAACACAAACTGGGTAACATGGATCAGATCTTCCTGCCTTGGAGCGGCATAACATTGAGATGTATAATGAGTGCTTAAAACTAGTTTCAGGTGTTCGTGTGGGGACAATCCAGGAGTTAAGAGCTCCAGGAGCTACCCAAAATCATCGTGTAACAAGGCCCTAAGAAAGATGCTGAGGAGAAACTTGCTAGAGATGCAGATGATAACAATAAATATGTCTTTAAGTACAATAGAAGCTGAGCACCTGCAGGGAATCAGTTGGGCCTTTGGATGATCAGGATGTAAAAGGGGCTCTAATAGATGATAGGAACATTGCTGAGAAATTAATTAATTTAATTAATTCTTTGCATCTGTCTTCACTGTGATAGATGTTAGGGAAATTCTGTCACTAGATCCATTCCTCTCTAGGGACAAGACAGTGGAGCCAACCCACATTGAGGTTTCAATGGATGAGGTCATACAGGAACCAGCAGCAAATCACCAGCACCCAATGACATTCACCCTAGGGTCCTGAAGGAGCTAAAATTGGAAACTGCTGAACTCCTAACTGTGGTATGTAACCTATCACTAAAAACGGCATCAGTACCAGAGGACTGGAGGGTTCTGTTCCTGGAAAACTGGTAGAAACAATTAAAAAAAAAAAAGAATTGCTCAGCACTTAGAGAAACATGACTTGCTGGGGAGGAATCAATGTGGCTTTGTCAAAGGGAAATCATGCCTCATCAACCTACTAGAGCTCTTTGATGGTGTTAAGAAGGTGGATCAGGGAGATGCAGTTTACTTAACATATTTGGACTTCCCAAAAGCTTTTAATGTGGTCCCCCATCAGAGACTCTTAACTAATGTAGGTAGCTATGGGATTAGAGGGAACATCTATGTGTAGATTAGAAATCAGATCAAAGATAGAAAGCAAAGACTGAGTATAAAGGGTCAATTTTCAGGATGGAAAGAAGTAAACAGTAGGGTCCCCCAGGGATCTGTGTCGGGACCAGTACTATTTAACATATTCAGAAATGATCTAGAAGGGGTGGGTAGTGAAGTGGCCAAATTTGCAGATGATGCAAAACCACTATATTTACTCAAACAGAAGATGACTCTGATTATAAGATGACACCCCTCCCCCCCAAAAAAATTTGATTCTATATATGGAAAATTTATAAATTTGTTATAATTTTCCAGGTATAGAATCTAATTATTGGAGATTTGCCTTGAATTTCATAGAATCATAGAAAATTAGGTTTGGAAGGGACCTCAGGAGTTCATCTAGTTCAAACCACTGCTCAAAACAGGACCATCCCCAACTAAATCATTCTAGCCAGGGTTCTGTCAAGCCAGGCCTTAAAAACCTCCAAGGATGGAGAGTCTACCACTGCTCTAGGTAACCCATTCCAGCGCTTCACCACTCTCCTATTGAGAGTTCTTCCTAATATCCAAACTAAATTTCCCTTGCTGCAACTTGAGACCATTGCTCCTTGTTTTGTCATCTGTCACCACTGAGAATAATTTAGCTCCAGCCTCTTTGAAACCCCCCTTCAGGTAGTTTAAGGTTGCTGTCAAATCCCCCCTCAATCTTCTCTTCACCAGATTAAGTAAGCCCAGTTCCCTCAGCCTCTCCTTACAAGTCATGTGCCTCAGTCCCCTAACCATTTTTGTTGCTCTCACTGGACTCTTTCCAACTTGTCCACATCCTTTCTGTAGTGGGGGGCCCAAAACTGGACACAGT
Source organism: Alligator sinensis (assembly GCF_000455745.1). Lineage (NCBI taxonomy): Eukaryota > Metazoa > Chordata > Crocodylia > Alligatoridae > Alligator > Alligator sinensis. Next base: position 1,403,100 of record NW_005841974.1, on the reverse strand, counting down.
ACTCCAAATATGACCTCATCAGTGCAGAATAGAAGGGAATAATTACTTTCCTCGATCTGCTGGCAATGTTCCTACTAATGTAGCCCAATATGCTGTTAGCCTTCTTAGCAGCAAGGGCATGCAGTTGACTCATATTCAGCTTATTGTCCACTGTAACCCCCAGATCCTTTTCTTCAGAGCTGCTGCTTAGCTAGTTGGTCCCAAACCTGTAGTGGTGCATGAGAGTCTTCTGTCCTAAGTGCAGGACTTTGCACTTGTCCTTGTTGAATTTGTCCCCCTTCCCACTGCTACAGCAAGGAAAATAAATCTGGGGAATCAGGTAGTCCTTTGCTCTACTTCCCCTCAACTTTTTCCCCTAGCAGCCCCTTCCCCCTCTCCTTACTATGAGACCCTGCTCTCCCTGAACAGTGGAAGTGAGAAGCAAATTTGAAACCCATAAATTAAATAATTGTAGCAATTTGCATATAGTACCTATAGACTTAGTTCCAGCATTGATGCACGTTCCCATTTTTTTAAACTGCTGCATGTTTTAACACAGGTGTTTCATAAACACACTTCCAGCAGTACTTTGGGAGCTCTTCTCTTCACACTATGTATATTAGTCATAGATTTCATAGACATTAGGGCTGGAAGGGACCCTGCAAGATCATTGGGTCCAACCCCCTACCCAAGGGGCAGGAAATCAGGTGCTGTTTTAACACAGGTGTTTCATAAACACACTTCCAGCAGTACTTTGGGAGCTCTTCTCTTCACACTATGTATATTAGTCATAGATTTCATAGACATTAGGGCTGGAAGGGACCCTGCAAGATCATTGGGTCCAACCCCCTACCCAAGGGGCAGGAAATCAGGTGCGGTCAGATGACCCCATCAAGATAAGCATCCAAGCATTTCTTAAAGGTATCCAGAGTAGGTACTTACATCACATCCGGGGGGAGTCTATTCCAGACTCTGGAGAATCAACAGTGAAGAGGTTTTTCCTTACTGTGACTCTAAAATGATCTTCCAGCAGTTTGTGACCATTAGATCTTGTCTTTCCTTGGGGTGCCCTGGTGAAAAGGCATTCTCTCAGTTGCTGATGCATACCCCTTATATACTTATAGACTGCCACTAAATCATACCTGAGCCTCCATTTCTCCAGGCTGAAGAGTCCTATGCCTCTCAGCTTCTCCTCATAGGGCCTATTTTCTTGACCTCTAATCACGCACGTGGCTCTCCTCTTGACTCTCTCAAGCTTCTCCACATCCTTTCTAAAGTGTGGAGCCCAGAATTGGATGCAGTACTCCAGCTGCGGCCTCACCAAGGCTGAGTAAAGCAGGAGGATGGCTTCCTGGATCTTGCTTGAGATGTATCAGTAGATGCAAGCCAAAGTTTTATTTGCTTTGCCGGCTGCGGCATTGCACTGGTGGCTCATGTTCATCTTGTGGTCATTCATGACCTCCAAGTCTCTTTCAGTCATGGTGCTAGCAAGTGTAGCACTGCCAAGCCTATAAATATGATGTGGGTTTTTTCTCCCAAGGTGGAGCACTTTGCATTTCTCCATGTTGAATGTCAACAGGTTTTGATCTGCCCACTTTGTGAGCCTGTGCAAGTCGGCCTGAATTGCCAACCTATCCTTTAGTATGACCACGCTTCCCCATAATTTGGTGTCATCTGCGAACTTAGCCAAAACACTTTGGACATTCAAATCCAGATAATTTATGAATATATTAAAGAGTACTGGTCCGAGTACTGAGCCCTGAGGGACGCCACTAGTTACCATGTGCCATGTAGACTTGGTTCCATCAACTATTACTCTCTGGGTCAGACCATGAGCCAGTTCCCCAGCCATTGAACCGTAAGGTTGTCGAGGCTGCAGTTCCCCAATTTTACCATGAGGACATCATGGGAGACAAAGTAAAAGGCTTTTTTGACATCTAAATATACGACATCAACCTCTTCTCCTTTGTCCAGGTGATGCGTCACCTGGTCATAGAAGGAAATGAGATTGGTTAGGCAAGACCGACCCACAGCAAAGCCTTCTGTTAGCCTGTTGTTGATGGTTTCTTTGATTTTTCCAAGATCTTTCCAGGGATTGAGGTCAAACAGATTGTCCTGTAGTTTCCCGAATCTTCCTTTCTTCCTTGCTTAAATAGGCACTGCATTGGTCCTCTTCCAATCTTCAGGAACCTCTCTTGAGTGCCACAGGTTCTCAAATATCCTTGCCATTGGTTGTGCTATGATATCAGCCAACTCTTTTAGCACTCTGGGTGCATTCCATCTGGGCCAGCTGACTTGTAGATGTCCAGCCTCTCAGGCTGTTCCCTCACAAGATCTTCACCAATTATAGGTGTATGTCCACTCTTACCCTAGTAGCCCTGTGTCCTGTCAGGCAGGGTGATTCCCTTGGTGGAAAACTGATGCAAAGTAATCGTTGAGGAGATTAGCTTTTTCTAGGGTGTCAGTTGTCAGCTGCCCCACTTGGTTCAGCAAGGGTATGATGCTGCCCTTGTTTTTTCCCAATTTCCCACATTTGAAGAAGGACTTTTTATTGTCCTTGATTCCCATAGCCAGTTTGAATTTGGTTTCAGCCTTGGCTTTTCTGGTCCACTCCTTACAGGTGCGGGCGAGTGCTGCATAATCCTCCTTAGTGGTAGTTCCCAACTTCCATCCTTTATAAGCTTCTCTTTTCAGATTCAGGAGGTCCATGAGTTCCCTACTGAGCCAAGGGGGACTCCCAGCCCTTTTGTTACCTTTCTGACAGGCCAGAACAGACTTCCCTTGTGCTTTTAGGATTACGTCCTTAAGGAGCAACCATTCATTGTGGACTCCGCTCCCTGTCAGATAATGGTCTCTCAGGGCCTCAGCAACCAACCTCCTGAGCTTGTGAAAGTCAGCTTTCCTAAAGTCAAGGATTTCTGCATTGCTTAATGATTTGCCAGCTTTGTGATCGATAGAGAAAGTGATCAATTCATGATCACTACCATCACTTCCCTTCGATCCTCAGATCACTGACTAGATCATCCCCTTTGGCCGGCACCAAATCCAGCAGCGCTTTACCTCTTGTCAGCCCATAGAGTTCTAGAGTCAAATACAGCTCGTCAATGCAAGTGAGCAAGTGTCCAAAGCCAAAGGTTCATAATTTGCCACACAGCTCATTGGGCTGGGCCCAATGATTAGCGTGACCCTAGCATGACAGCTCAGCACTGGGATGCTCCAAAATGTATATGTAGATTAGGTGCATCGATTAAGGTTCCCATCAATTTTGGAGCAGTACTACTTTCACACTTTTCCCTTAGCTAATTTGCAGATTTTGGCTAGGAGTAAGCAAGACTAGGGGTATCTGAACTCCAAGGCTTTGGGGCTTGTACATAGGATACCACCCAAAAAAAAAGGTCCCATCAGCATGTTTGCCTGGCTTTGGCAGCAGTTTAATGACAGACGATGTGTTTAGCAAAATGTCCTTGTATGTCATTATAAAATGAAGGGCATTTTCCCCATGTCAGCTGAAGGAATAAAACTCATCTTGTATTTGAGTAACTACAGTATTCAAAGTGGTAAAGACCAAGGAGGACTGTGAGGAACTACAGAACGGTCTGGCACAATTTAGCAAATGGGAAACTAAATGGAAGATGAAATTCAGTGTAGCTAAGTGTAAAGTGATACATATAGGCAAAAATAACTCAAAATATACCTACACTATGATGAACTCTGCATTAGTTTTTACCACACAGGAAAGAGATCTGAGAGTCATTGTGGACAGTTTGTGGACAGTTTGCTAAATACATCAGCTCATTGTTCAGCAGCTATCAAACAGGCAAACAAAATGTTAGGAATTATTAACAAAGGAACTGTAAACAAACCTGAAAGTATTATGCCCCTTTATAAATCCATGGTGCATCCACAGCTTGAATACTGTGTCCAGTTCTGGTCCCCACACCTCAAAAAGGATACAGAAGAACTAGAGAAGGTACAGAGAAGGGTAACAACGATGATCAGTGGTATGGAGGAGCTTCCATATGAGGAGAAACTAAAGAGGCTAAGCCAGGGGCAGGCAATTATTTCAGCTGAAGGGTTGCTTAGCAGGGTTTAGTGAGCTTCCAAAGGCCACATGGGTATCCCCGCCCCTTGACAGGTGCCCTGTCCCCTGGTCAGCATCTTGGGACTGAAAGTACCACCCCCAACCCCTGAGCTTTGCCGCATGTGCAGATGCAATGCCTGGGAGCAGTTGATTCAGGCTCAAACTACTCTGGAGTTTATTGCTTCACATTAACTGCATGTGTAGATGAACCTATAGTGTGTAATTAAAGTATGGAACTCATTGCCACCAAATGTGGAAGCTGAGTTTCGCCCAAGGATGGACAAAGTCCGGCCCACAGGCTGGATCCAGTTGGCTGAGATTCCATTTCCCAGCCGCCTCTGCCCGCATGACTTGTGCCAGTCTCCATGGTGACCCCAGCCACACCGGCATGTGAAAGCTCAGGCTGGGGGTTGCCATGGAGACCGGCCTCAGCCATGCTGGCAGTGCACACAGCACAGCAGCGCAGGGGGTTGTTCCAGAGCTGCTGAGAACTTGGGATGGGAGCAGATTGCTCCAGAGCCAGGGCAGAGTCGCGATCTGTAGCCTGCACAATCATGGCTCTGCCCTGGCTGTGGAGCAAGCTGCCCCCATCCCAAGTTCCCAGCAGCTCCAGAGAAGCCCCCTGCATTGCTCTGCCATGCACACTGCCAGCATGGCTCAGGCTGGTTTCCATGGCAACCCCAGCCTAAGCTTTCCTGTGCAGGTGAGGTTTGGGTCTCTATGGAGACCAGCACAAGCCATGAGGGCAAGGGCTGTGGGAAATGGAGTCCAGCAGCCAGCTGGATTGGCCATTTTGCCCACCCCTGGTTTAGCCAGATTTGAAAAAGGGCCTGGACAAATTCTTGGAGGAAACAGGCATCAGTGGCTATTGAGCACAGGAGTTAGGGATATAACCTCTGAATCAGAAGTTCCCGGACCTTATAATGCTGGAGGCTGCAAGTAAGAGAGGAACAGAGGAAAAAACCATGGTCATCCCCAGTTCACTCTGCCTTTCAGCATCCACTCTCTGCCACTGTGTGATAAAGGACGCTGGCAGGACAGACCTATGGTCTGACCCAGTAAATGGCAATTCTTATGTCCTTTTGGGCAGATGTCGTGTCTGAGGACCTGACTATAGATTATAGCTTTCTTAGTGTGTCTAGGGTAGCTATCAGTCTTATGAACATAAGAGAAGTAATTCACTGGTTTTCTGTATACAGTGGTTTGTAGGATGTCATCCCAGATGTGGACTGTGGTATCCAGAAATTTGATGTTGGTGTAGAAATCTTCCAGAGACAATATTTCATTCATGAGGGTCCCAAAGTTAAGATATAAGGGGTCTGGTAGGGTTACTTTGTTTGTGTAAGTTTTGGAACATATGAAAAAGTTCCTGATAAATGCATGGATGAACTGAACAACATTTCTAAGACAGGAATTTTCTAAGACAGATCATTCTCCTGATGTTTTGGACCTTAACTAATGGCTTTTGAAAGTATGCATTAGTTGCATTCATGCATTTATATCTCAAAGCTAGATGTGCTCGAGTGCACACTGCTTAAGGCAGTGGTGCACAACCTTTTTGGGCAGTGAGCCAGATGGGGCATGCTCAATCCCTCTGTAGCTCAAATCTGGCAGGGCCCCATCTAGTTGTGCAGAGGGGATCAGAGGAGCAGCCTGGCCCTGATCCAGCTGCATGGTGGAAGGGTGCTTGTGTCAGCATCAACCTGGCCCCATGGAGGGAGGCCGTGGGGGACTCAGCCCCAAAGCAATCGCACAGAAGGAAGGGGGCATGGCCCAGCCTCAGCCTGGTCCTGTGTGTGTCAGGGGGAGTAAGCGTATCCTGGCCCTGTGGGAAGATGGGGGTGCAGCTTGGCCCCAACCCAATGGCTTGAAGGGAAGGGGTCATGGCTTGGCTCTGATCTCACCGTGCAAGGGGAGGGTCATGGCCTAGCTCAGACCCACTCCCCAGGGCTTGGAATTTTGGCAGCAGAGAAGGGTTGGCAGTACTGTCACGGCTCCACCACTGCCAAATTTCCCAACTTGTAGTGAGCCCTGTGGGACAGATTCCAAGGCTCCACATTTGGCCCATGGGCAAAGGTTGATCACCCCTGGTTTAAAGTGTTGACCCTCTGCTTCAAGTTAGGATAAAAGACTGTAGAAAATATTAAAGTGAACAGGGATGAATTCAGGATTTCCCAAAAGGAGAGGCAGGAGCAGCAAGGCACACTGCAGGGGAAGCTGCACCCCCTGATCCCTACCTCCTCTGCCCCCACCGGGGGACAGACTATATGGTGGGAGCTGCTGGAGACTTTTGAAAACCCTAAACCCAGTGAAAATGCCCCTCCACTCTCCTGCTCAGACACATGTCTCCTATACTCCTCTTCCCCCCGCCCCTCCGTGCTTCCCACTCCTCTGCCTACTGCTTCTCCTTTCCCCACTATTCAGGGGTAGGGAAGCTCTAGAGCCAGCTGGACTAAGCAGGGACTGGGCTCAACTGGGGAGGTGACAGTGGCAACAAGGTAGCTGGAGATTAGTTCCCTCCACCCACTGGAGACAGTGGGGAAAGGCATGTGAGGGAGGCAGGGAGCGAAGGGGCAGGAAGAGGGCATGCCTCTGAACAGGAAGGGGAAGAGAGGGAGGATTTTCACCTGTTTTAGGAGCTTTAAAAAGTCCCGGGAGGCTCCTGTGGTACATGCTAATCCAAAAGGGGGGTGCAGCTGTGCCACTGCTCCCCCCTGGATCTGCCCCTGAAGATTAATACATTCTACTGTGCTGAGAAATTCTGCATATGCACAAGCACCATAGAGATATATTAAGAACATCCTAGACCTCATAGGAGAAAAAAATCAGATTGCTAGCTGAGTGTTCATTAGGACCAATGTTGAAGTAATATTTATTTAATCAGGGACTAGAGTTCAAGAAGCCAAGTGAAAAAAAAGAATCACAATATGAACCTTTTCATTCCACCTTGGATATTTTGTCTACATTTCCCTTTCCCCTCTTTTTGTTGAATTTTCTGTTTACCTCCTTACTATAGCTTGGCTCATTTCCTAGCATTGCTAAATTATCTACCTGATTAACTCCTGTATCATTTTGATGACCTCTTCTTGCTGTTATATTATGTTCATACATAATACAGGCAGTCCTTGACTTATGTTTTGAGTTACATTTCGCACTTACAACTTTTATAAATTGACACCGTTTCAACTTTATAACGTCAGTTTCAACTTTACAACACTTGAACAGATGCGATGCAACGCCAGTCAACAAGTTCGCTGCATCGCTCATCTCCTTGGAGAGCATCTGTCCAAACTTCCTTGGACACTTTCTTTAAGAAAGCAGACAAGACTCCAGAAAAACCTGCAGCCAAGACTCCTGAAAAGACTCCAGCCAAGAACCCTTCGAAAAGCCCAACTAAGAGCATTTCAAAAAGTCCAGCAAAGTCACCTCAAAGAAGTTCTTCCAAATCAATACGATTGCTATTTACAATATAAATACATTAATGTACCTATATTACTCATCTATAACTGATAGAGTACAAAATATTGAGTTATTTTTGGTGAAAATAGGGTATTGGGCCTTGGTTCAGGAACCAGTCCCCCATTTATAACATTGTTTCTTATGAGAAAATTGGTTCCGAGTTACAACGTTTCGACTTAAGACATGGTTTTCAGGAACCAAATGTGTCGTAAATCCAAGGACTGCCTGTACTACTAATTAGACTGCCTCT
>NW_005841974.1:1373956-1395308 GCF_000455745.1 Alligator sinensis | reverse complement strand
AGCTTTAAAATTGCCATTTCTTCTCATTATTCTCATTACTTCAACAGAAGACTTTGTTGACCATTATCCAAATACATACAAAGACAAGCTGCTCTTGAAAATATATGCACATGCACTTCAAATGTGACAATTAAGCATTACATTCAAATTTAAAAGTAATTACTAGTGTACACTGTAGGTCTTCAGTAAAGGGCTATTGAAAAAGAAAGTTAAAGCCAACAGTATATGTTAGCAATGTCAACACATACACATGCACACACACACCTGCTGTCTAAACATAAGGGCCATTGACATAATTACATTTTTAGGATAACAGAAGTGGATGATAGAACCCTAAGCTAGGTTTGGATCTTGAGATGGTTATTTGCATTATTTAGAAAACTTCTGTAATAATTTCAATGTTGGATCAGCAGCCATTATCACCATCCATCTGGACTATTAATCTATATATCATAAAAGCACTACCACCACTCTTTGGAATAGTTTTTTAAATTCCAAGTTGCAAGTGACTGTGGTTGTGTATGAATAGAATTAATATGCTAATCAAGACTTCAGAGTACTAAACAGGAACTTGCCTGCTTCACTGCTCTCTACTTAAGATTAATATTTTTCTCCCTAATTTAACTGATGAAGCAAGACTCTGTAGATAAACACCCTTTTAACAAAGAACAGTGAAGCCTAAGTTTCCTTTTTGCTGAATTTTCCAAAATGTTTCATTTTTATTCCAACTTTTGAAATTTACAATTTCATTTCATTTCCTAGTAATTCAGTGTCACTTCTGTTATGGGTACTGAGAAAAATCAATCTGTTCACTTAGGAAAATGTAATGCAAAAAATTGACTCAGTTGACAAGATTCCAGACTCTGTCCGTGTGCCAGAGGGGGAAGTTATATGAACTGGGCTGTTGAGAGAAGGAAATGCTTGCAAGGGGTGGAAAGGAAATGAGCTATGTCCTAAAGATGCACATAAATGAGGATAAGAATGGTAATAGATTACTGAACAGCATTTTAACTAGTAATTTTACTACTGAGCATGATTCACAGAATGATTCGCAAATACAGACTTCTGTAGATTTCACTTACGTGGAACTGCAACACCATACTCCTGTGGATTCTCTGATACAACTTTCTGCTTGAGCTCATTTAGTTTGGCTCCCAATGAACCTAATAAAAGCAAAAAGCTTCTGTGTGAAAATAAATTCTGCAAACTGAAGGAATGTTATCAGCTGCATGTAAACAAATACACTATTTAGGAGGAAGCTGGAAAAAAATCTTTAAGTGTGGAGAGACAAGAGATGTTAGGGCTCACCTGCTTCTACCTTAAATAGCATCAACATCAGCTGCTTAAATCCTCAAATACCTACAGGCCAGACATTTACTAGTCACTAGAGGCTTAGATCGATATTACTTTGGCCCACTTTTATCTGTTGTTTTAGAACAACAAAAAGTCTGTGCCAGAGGCACCGTGTACGTGGGGGCCTGAGAGCCTTGGCCCCACTTGGGAAGAGGTCTGTCATCTGAAATGCATAAAACTTTCTGTAAGTCCATCATCTTACCCCCCCACCAGCAAAAATAAAAGTTGGCACCCATAGTCTGTGGCCACACATTCAGGCTTTTTATCCTATTAAAAAATGGCCATTCCAACCCTAAAATAGTGGATCTACAACAAAAAAATGTTGCTATTTAAATCAACAGCTGGGAAGGCTTTCTGAGACAAATTTACATGTGAACAGGTATTTTTGTTCACCACTATCCCACAGTTCCCTGCTCTCCTTTCTGCCTGCCAAATGGGAGGGAGGGAATGAGAGTAGCTGGCTTCCTGACAGTCTGCCCAGCAGTAAGCTGTCAGAGCATCCAGCGTACTGGGACCAGGCAGGGTGTGGCTCTGTCCCGGACCCAGGTCTGCCACAGCTCCTGTGGGTTAGGGAGCAATGTTCAGAACTGTCCCCCCAGCACCCCATTGGAAGCTGGGAACATAGGGCAGTTTCTGGTCTTTGACGCAACAGCTGATGAGCAGGGATCCGGGTTTTCCATTTCTCATGAGGAAAATGGAGAAAACGGCGGATTTTACCTTTTACTGGAGGCAAATGTGGATTTCTCATCTTACCAGAGAAACCCATGGATTTTGCAGTTTTGCAAAGAGCTGTCTGCAGGCTGGCTGAGTTATAGCCTGCAAGAGGCAGGGAGGGAGCGGAAGGAGGGCAGTCAGGCAAGGGGGCGCCATGTCCCTGTATATGCACATGGCCATCAGGCAGCCTGGTGAGCAGCCCATATAGGTAAGTGGAGTGGGGGGCACTGAGGCCCCATAGGGAGGGAGGGAGTAGGGCAGGGCTGGAGCTGGGGCTGCTGCCCAACCAGGGGGTGCACGGGGCTTGGGGCCCAGGACCGCAATTCGCAGCCTCAGGGCCCAGGACGGGGCTGCAGGAGGCTCGTTCAGGGGGTGGAGAGGTGTGGCCAGCTCCCCACCACTGTGCACACTCCAGGAGGTAGATGGGACCTGTGCTCCCCAAATCTGTGAACAGGGTTGGGGTGGAAGCGGGCTGCCTGCTGCAGGCTCGGGCTCCTGCCCTGCTGCCCTCCCCCAGGGCCTCCACAGCCTGGCAGGTGCAACCTAGTGCTGCAGGGAACAGCAGGGCTGTGTGAGCCCTGCACTGCCCTGGCGATGCATACACTGCATGCGTGGCAGTAGCAATGTGGGATTGTGCCCCTCAGTGCAGCCCCGCAAGCAGGGGACGCATAGCCAGGGCAGCACAGAGCTGGCAGCAGCAAGGAGATCCCCGCACAGCCCCACTGTGCCCTGCAGTGCCAGGTTGCACCTGCTGGGTTGCAGTGGCCCTGAGGGAGGGCAGCAGGGCAGGAGCCCAAGCCTGCAGTGGGCAGTGTGCACCCACCCCACCCTGTGCACCGATCTGGGGGCACTGGTCCCTCCTGCCCCCCAAAGTGTGCACAGAGGTGGGGAGCTGGCCCCACCCCACCTGATCCTGCAGCAGACAGCGTGGGGTGGAGAAGTCAGGCTCTGCTTCACTGCAGTAGCTGCCACCTCCAACCATGGGCAAGGGGATGTGGACTCAGGTCACTGGCCCCATAGCTTTGGCAGCTGGGTGCCCCCTCCAGCAGGGTTGGGGGTGGCAGGGGGCTGTGGGGAGGGAGTGAGGGACACCAATAGGGCTGAAGAGCTGTAGGGGGGAGTGAATGGCACCAGCAGGGCCATGGAGCTGTGTGTGTGTGTGTGTGTGTGTGTGTGTGTGTGTGGGTGGGGGAGTAAGCAGCACCAGCAGGGCCAGGGGACTGGAGGGGGTGGGAAATGAGAGGCACCAGCAGGGGCAGGGGTGTGAGGGGCCTTTCATCTTAATCATGGATTTTGGGGATTTTATCAGAGAATTTGCTATGTTTTTATCAGAGAAAACCAGGATCCCTGCTGATGAGGCAAACCTGTCAGTGAGCCTATCCAAGCCTAGATATGGGAGAAAACAAGGCCCTACTACAGAAAACTGGAGAAAATTAGAGGACATTACCATGTTACAGAGCTCTTCATTATAGCTTCTAGAATGGAAATCTTTCATGTTTTCATTATAAAAAGGTGACAAAAAAGGAACCTTTTTAGAAACTTTTTTTTGTCAACAAAAGCCATTTTCCACTGATGGGGGAAGCAAAAAAATTATCACTCTTAAACTAGTAAAAATGTTTGGCCAGGTCTGTATCTTACCAATCAGAACAATGAGTCTCTGCTTTTCTCCAGGCTGTTGCTGATACTTCGTGACTTCTTCATATGTTAGTAGCTCCAATGTATCTGCTTGTTCCGTCTGCTTTGCTTCAATCTGGTTGTTCTGTTTCTCCTTTCGACTTAATCTAAAGCTCCTCCGCAACCCAGCTAAAGAGCGAAGTATCAGATATGTTAAATCAAGTCTCATCCCAGCTCATTGGCTAAACTGCTTTAAACTTCTGTTGCTTGCGTGGTCTTTCATAAAATCATAGCGCTGGAAAGTTATCTAATCCAGCCTCCTGTTCAAGGTAGGATCAGCCTGACACGTGTTTGCCTAACCTAAGTTTTAAAACTTCTAGTAATGGAGATTCTGCAGTTTCTCTAGGTAATTCGTTCCAGTGCTTAACCACCTGGCAGTTAGAAATTTCTGCTTAATATTCAACCTAAATTTCCCTTTATATAATTTGAGACCACTGTTTCTTTTCCTTTCTCTGTATCCACAGAAATCAATCAATCAATCACAATCCTCTTTATAAGAACCCTCTTGATAGTTGAAGACTATTATCAACTCCCTCTGTCTTCTATTCTCCAGATTACATAAATTCACTTCTTCCAACCTCTTCTTCTACACCACATTTTCTGGACCTTCGATTATTTATTTATTTATGTTTGTTCTCCCCCTTACTTGGTTTCTCTACTGTCTGCTTCAAAAAGCTGCCTCCAAAACCAGAGGTCAGCAACATATGACCCATGGACTGAATCCAGCCATTGCATCCAGCCTGGGAACTGGGATGAGGGGCTTTGCTAATGCCATGACTAGATAACAGGGAGAAGTTGCAGTGGCGGTGACTGGATCAGAAGCACTGGCCTGCTTTGGAACTGAATCAGGTTGATATGGCTTGTCACTGAAAAACTTTGCCAACTGCTGCCCAAAACAATCCAAAACTTGCTTGATTATTGGTGCAATGCTGATATTCCAGCAGATATCCTGATAATTAAACTCCCCCGTAAGAACTAAGTCCTGTGATTTTGCTATCTGAAGAATCTGTTTTTAAAAAGTGCTTCCTTCTGGTGTGGGGGTTTAGGTTGTGAGAGTCTATCACAGCATCTGTGATTGCAGTTTTCCCCTTTAACCATAGGCTTCAACAGTCCAGACAAGCAGGGGTATTGTCTCGCAGCAGCACAAATGGTAGCTGCACAAATTTATGCTGCAGTACATGCCCCTGCACATGCAATTTGTTGAGGGACAGATTGTCCCACTTCGGGCAAACTGCCCATGGCCAGCCCCTCCTGGCTCCCGGTCGGGTTCCATGGGCTGTGTGGAGGGTTGGCTGGGGCACAGGGTACCACAGTGTGGGCCTAGCCAGCAGGCAGCCCCCATACTGAGGTGCCCAGTGTCCTAGTCAGCTAGGAAGTAGCATGTGGAGACAGGGGATTAGGCTTCTTTTGCACGCTTTGCCCCACTTTTTTATCAGGGCCTTTTTCTTTTCTTTTTTTTACCACTGGCAAATTCTGGTAGCAAATTTTGCCACCACACTGCAATTAGTAGTGCAGCGCATGGTTTAACATGCAAGGCATATGGTTTCTCGTGCCACAAATCGCACATGCATGCATGTGTGGACATGGCCACACATGCAATGTGGGCCAATGTGGTCCCCATTTTCAAGAAGGGGAGGAAGGAGGACCCGGGCAACTCTAGGCCAGTCAGTCTCACCTCCATCCTTGGCAAAGTCTTTGAAAAAATTATCAAGGCTCACATATGTGAGAGCCTGGCAGGACAAATTATGCTGAGGGGAAACCAGCACGGGTTCGTGGCAGGTAGATCGTGCCTGACCAATCTAGTCTCTTTTTATGACCAGGTTACGAAATGCCTGGACACAGGAGGAGGGGTGGATGTCATATACTTAGACTTCAGGAAGGCCTTCAATACAGTATCCCACCCCATACTGGTGAACAAGTTAAGAGGCTGTGACTTGGATGACTACACAGTCCGGTGGGTGGCAAATTGGCTGGAGGGTCACACCCAGAGAGTTGTGGTGGATGGGTCAGCTTCGACCTGGAAGGGTGTGGGAAGTGGGGTCCCGCAGGACTCGGTCCTTGGACCGATACTCTTTAATGACTTCATCAGCGACTTGGACGAGGGAGTGAAATGTACTCTGTCCAAGTTTGCAGATGACACAAAGCTATGGGGAGAAGTGGACACGCCGGAGGGCAGGGAACAGCTGCAAGCAGACCTGGACAGGTTGGACAAGTGGGCAGAAAACAACAGAATGCAGTTCAACAAGGAGAAATGCAAAGTGCTGCACCTAGGGAGGAAAAATGTCCAGCACACCTACTGCCTAGGAAATGACCTGCTGGGTGGCACGGAAGTGGAAAGGGATCTTGGAGTCCTAGTGGACTCTAAGATGAACATGAGTCGGCAGTGTGACGAAGCCATCAGAAAAGCCAATGGCACTTTATCGTGCATCAGCAGATGCATGACGAATAGGTCCAAGGAGGTGATACTTCCCCTCTATCGGGCGCTGGTCAGACTGCAGTTGGAGTACTGCGTGCAATTCTGGGCGCCACAATTCAAGAGGGATGCGGATGACCTGGAGAGGGTCCAGAGAAGGGCCACTCGTATGGTTAAGGGCCTGCAGACCAAGCCCTACGACGAGAGACTAGAGAAACTCGACCTTTTCAGCCTCCGCAAGAGAAGGTTGAGAGGCGACCTTGTGGCTGCCTATAAGTTCATCACGGGGGCACAGAAGGGAATTGGTGAGTATTTATTCACCAAGGCACCCCCGGGGGTTACAAGAAATAATGGCCACAAGCTAGCAGAGAGTAGATTTAGATTGGACATTAGGAGGAACTTCTTCACAGTTCGAGTGGCCAAGGTCTGGAACGGGCTCCCAAGGGAGGTGGTGCTCTCCCCCACCGTGGGGGTCTTCAAGAGGAGGTTAGATAAGCATCTAGCTGGGGTCATCTAGACCCAGCAGTCTTTCCTGCCTATGCAGGGGGTCGGACTCGATGATCTATTGAGGTCCCTTCCGACCCTAACATCTATGAATCTATGGCCTGTGTCTCTCACTCAATTCTTTGCCTCAATACAAATTTATGCATCTTTTAATATAAAAGGCAACCACACCTCATTTTTTCTTACTTGTAACAATAAAACAAGTTGAACTCACACTCGTGACAATATTCCAATCACATGAATTATTCTAACAAGTCTGTTATTCCATTAACATCATTTTGTGTACTTCCCCACGTGTTTCTCTAACATAAACATTTTAGAAGACTTGCTGATTGCCCTACTAATTTCCATCTCACAATATGGTTAAGACTCCTCGTTGTCTTTTCTTCCTTAGCCTTCATTCACATCTTTTTGTTCTTTATTTGTTTGTGATCTTTTGTTTCCATCCCTCACTGAACCTAGCTTAAAGCCCTTTTTGCTATATTAGCAATATGCCTTGCTTCAAGAAAGACTAATTTGTTGTTTACAAACCATTTGGTGCATAGTGTGCTTCAGTATAGAAGGGAATAGTGAGGTCCTTAGAATGCTGTTGAAAGGACGCAACAGACTCCTTCAATACAGCAAATTATAAGACGACACACATTCCACAGCAAATTCAGATAACAAATGTATATATTTGCTTACGTGATGGGAAACTGTTTAGGGTAAGATGTACTTGAGTCTCCAAAACAAAGGTTGAATTTTTGTTGAGTCTCTTGGCCTCGTGCCAAAAGTCAGATTGTGGCTTGTACCTCTATACAATCCAGTTAACACAACTTGCACAAACCTAGAGAACTGATAAGCTGCTCTAAAACAAAAGCAATACGATCCATGCCACATTCTACAGGGAAGACAAATGGGAATTAGGCTTCTTACCTATATATTGCCCATTGAAATATCCTTCACAGTCACAGTCTTCTGTTAACAAAAATGAGAGAAAAAGAAATGATAAATATTGCACTGTGCCTTACGTTACATAGTTTGGGGAAAGCTCTGTGTCCTGTATTACATACAAACTATTTTCTATAAAAATGTTAATGGCATGGAAAAGGGCTTATCTCTTGCCTAATAGCTTACATAAGCACAATTAGTTTCTATATTCAGTTAACATTTCAGAATTTAAGGTTTCCTGTAGATGTGTATTCCTTAGCGTTTACCATATCTGTTACTCAGGCTGTTAATATTCATGATGCTGCAATGTCCACTATGAGCCTACAAAAAACCCAAAACAAAACACTCTTCCACTCAAAGAGGTAGTGTTCTAACTTCTCCTGTGCATCAGTGGATCTGATTAGCACAGGACACTTCCTGCTCTGAGGCCATTGGCAGACGTTACATTTGTAGCACTACAAATGCCCTGGTAGCACTGAAAGCAGTGACTGTTCACACTGTCTATAGTATGAAAAAAAGTGGCTGATCTGCAACCAGAGCATTCCTTTCAAACACAAACTTCTTGGTAGTGCAATATTTTGTCGCACATGTAATATATGCAGTTCTAGGTAGTCCTACAGGGTGGGTCTTAGCCCTCCAGCATCCCAGAAGACTTTACTCTCCACCCCCACGAGCTCCAGGGTGTGTCTGTGATTTACACCAAAGTCTATTGCCCAGGGTTGGGAAGATGAACTCATATGTCATCATCAGTCACAGTCACTTGCTACTAAGTACTAAGGCACACCAAGCCCTTTCGTGACCCGTGCACTACTGCAGGGCTGTGTTGTGACAATGGAGGGGGTACATGCCTTCCTGGGACAAGTGCAGGAGAATGGATCTGAAAGCACATCAATCCTGTGTAAAGGGCCACCACCTTGTAAGCTACAGGCAAAAAATGCAATGCTGTAGAGCCCCTTTCCTGTGCTGCTGCCAAGTATTTTCCAGACCCTCTAGTCTCTCTCCAGAGTATTCAGGAGGCTGACAAGCTCTACATGTACGTGCATTCCTTCCCTCCCAACCGCAACACTTTTCTAAGAGATGGAGTGATAATGGAAGGGACATCAAGCTGTGGAGTCTGTGGGAACAGAAGGCACAGACAGAAGTGACAATTTCAGTAATGCCAACGCTCGCAGAAAAATCATGAGACTCCTGATTTCCAAGTCAAATTAACTCTGACTTATGATCTCTGAATAGAGAGATCAAATTATGGGATTTTTTTCTTTTGGCATATGTAGAGAGCACTGAGCTGGTAAGTCTGTGAAGGGGGAGGGGAGAGGAGGGGGAAGGGACAGGGGGGCCCCCCATGGTGAGGGAGGGGGTGAGGCAAGGGCTGGGATGAATGGGACCCTGAGGCCGGTCATGCGACAGAGCCATGGGCAGCTCGTCCAGGAGCACGGGGGGCAGGGGGGGAATCTGTATGTGGGGCAGAGGTGGGCTGCGGCTCTGTGCCCTGCTGCCTTGGCCCTGGGAGTCACACACTAACTGTGCTGCACATCCCCTGCCCACCTGATGTTGTCATGCGGCTCCCGAGGCAAAGGCAGCAGGGCAGAGAGCCCCAGCAGGCAGCCTGCCTCTGTCCCATACACAAATCCAGGGGGCATGTGCCCCCCATGCCTCCCCCAGGGGTGCATGCAGTGGCAGGGAGCCGCACCCCCATATTGTGCTCCTGGACAAGCCACACATGGCTCTGTCACACAACTTACCCCAGCCCATCTGCGTGTCAGTATGTCTCTGTGTGTGTCTATGTATCTGTGTCTCTGCTCCTCACTCCCAAGCCCCAGCGCCCCCAGCCCTGCTGTTGCCCCTCACTCCTGACCCACAGTGCCCTGCATCCTACCAGGGTGTGCAGGGAACCACCCTCCCCCCACACCTTCACAAATAACGCCCCCTCCACACACACTTGAAAAATAGCATCTCATGATTTACATTCCAAATCTCTTAATTTTTAAGATTTTGTCTCATGATTTTTGACATGGTGCGGTTGGCAATACTGCAATTTTTGCCTGATTTGGCCACAAAAGTGGTCTACAGCCATGACCAAACACAAGTGCACAGTTGCAGACAGCTTAAAAAATGGCTCATGGGGTGAAAATCTGAATCCTCATTGCATGAGGGGTCAGATGAAGACGTTTCAAAACAGTGTCTTCTATAACTTCTGTCTGCACTGCCTGCCAGCCTCAAACTGTTTTCAGAATGGGAGAGGAGAAAGGGAGCGTCATAAGTTTGGTCTGGGGGGTTTTCAGCCCCTACTAGAGAGTGGGATGGTTGTATTGGAGCACCTCCCAAGGTGACAGGTAAAGGAAACCTGCTTTGGGCTGCAGCTAGCAGCTACATTCCTTTTCTGCCTGGAACCAACAGTGAACTTCTGTTTGGTCTGGAGAATTGCAACTCACAATGCTTCCTGCAAAGAGTTCTCAGTTACAGCAGGGAGCTGCACTTCTCTCTGCACCTTGAGTATTTTGTTAACTGTGTGAACCACTGCCAATTCTGTAGCAGGTTTCTCAAGAGTTTCCCAGCTATTAAGAGGTACCTAGCTAATGGGGCACTTCACACCTTGTCATCACAGGATGCTAATGGATTAACAAGATTTGATACAGTCCCCAAGGTATCTTCTCTTTCCTTAGGCCTGCGCAACACCCACCTCGTCATCTCTCATCATGAGGTTCCTGTCTCAGCCAATGAGGAGGTTTGCCCTCTGCTCATTCCTCCCTCTGTGGGGAGGCTATCCCTGTCAGAATGTGGTGGGGCACAAACTACTACTCTTAGATGATGAAAAGGATAGGAGGCCGGGAAGGGGGATGGATGATGGTACAAGCAACAGATACTTTGCAGCAGCAAGGCACATTCCCACCCCCGACTCCAACAATACCTCCTCTCTCTGATAAGAGTCACCTCTTGTAGAGACAAGTTCCTAGGAGCCAGGCATGAGGCAGTCAAAACACAGAGTTCAGTGCTAATATTGCAGTAATGACTGAAGCTCCCATATCCACTCTTCTTTGAGATGTTCTCATCTGCTAAGATGTCTGGAAAGTGGTTTGGACCACGCCTCATTTTCACACAATGCCATGACTGGGGAACCTAGGTCCCAAGCAGATGATACCCTGTTGCTGCCCCTGGCTCCCTTCCACCCAACTTCCCAGATCTCACATGTGGTGAATAGTGGAGGCTTCTGGGAATGTGCAGTCCATGCCCAGCACTAGAGGCATGGGGTAGAGGGAAATCACATAGCTAGCCTGGCTGCTTGCACAGGGAGCGGTTGCATGGTCATGGCAGTCAACACTTCACCAGGATACGCTGCAGTGCTTGCACTGGGATGGAAGGTCATGGCATCCATAGACAAGTGCACTATGCCCTGGGATGGGATATGGTAGGGGAAGTGGCTGCTAGACAAACAACAGGTTGATACCAGCTTTGATGGCTTGCAGGTCAGGCAAGGCAATGAACTGGTAGCATATCTTCTGATAGCTGTGAAGTGTAGCTCTTGTATTTCCAGGGTTGCCTCACCTGTTGATGGACCTGTCAAAGCTTACAATCTCCTTCCACAACTCAATATCATCCAGCAGCACCATGTCCTCCAGAAGAAAGGTGTAGGGAGCCTCCCTCTTACCAAGCAGAACAACTTGTGTCTTCTGGAGCAGGGTTAAACTTGTCAGGGACACATCAGCCAGATGTTCTAGTCTTGCAATGAGAAAACAGGACTTACAGGAAACCCTGGGTGCATGGGGTGGGGAGTCCCACAGCATTCTTGAACTCCCTCCGCCAGGGAGGGATGTATGGTGAAAGCATTGATGCTTGTTGCTTGTCTAAGGGCAGCAATCCCTGGTAACTTAACAGCCTGATACTCTTCCTTTACACGATTGGAGGGGGGAATGCCACTCCAGTATGCACACTGAGAAAGGGAAGGGGTAGTGGGCATGAGATGCGGATCACAGGCTGCACAGGGAGTTTGTGAACTTACCTTCCCAAGTTTCAGCCAGTGCAAGTATGTGGAAAGATACTGAGCTCTTCCTACTCAGAAGTTGTGTTTTGCTGCATATTCTCTGAAAAATCTGACACGTTCATATGGCTTTTTGTTGCTTCCCTCTGTTTCCAGCCACAACACCTGTGTCTGGCATGATGGACAGCTCTGGGGACAATGACATCCCAAAGCTAGAGCAAGAGACCACTGGCAGCAAATGGCACATCATAGGAGAAGGCAGAGGCAAAGTAAGGAGGAGATGTTGGTGTCGTTCATAGTCTCTTCTGAGAGCAGAACTGCAGCTGCAGAGGAGTGGAAGGCCCGCATCAGGCACCACTAGGAGTGCTGTGCTGTCTTCATTAGGGTGAATATAGCCCAGGCTACATATGCGTCCCTTTTTCAGGTATGGAAGACCATGGAGGCCAGTATGTGGGTGGTGGATACTGACACATGTTCCTTAGAGATAGAGGACCACATGAATAATAGGTTGGAAGAGGCCTGCACCCAAGCTTTAGGAGCTGCCAATAGATGCACTGGAAGTTCCAGACTGCCATAACGAGTATAGCATATACAGAACTTGCCTGCGATCCTGGAACTGGACTTGCTGGGCGCATAGGAGGTAGGGATCCTGAACAAGTCAACCAGTTCAAAATTGACCATGCATGCTATGGCTCTGAATGCCAGAAGGAGGAGGGAGGAGTCCCCTGGCAAGCAGCCAATCAGTGTACTGCTCTACACTCAGCTCTCTCCAGGACTCTCCAGAGGCTGGAGCCCCCACAAGACATGCTGCAACACCTGTGCACCATGCCCCTGGGTATGGAGTGCCAGCACTGCATGCTACCACACTGCTCTGTAGCGCAACGGACAAGGTGTAAATTGGCACAGGAACTAGTCCATAGCAGGTAACTCAAACCACTTATTCTAGATTTGGAGTGAGATGGAGGCTCATTATTTATATAGGTACCTTATGATTTCAATGAAAGTAGTTTAATAAATTCAGAAAAATAGCTATAGGAACAATTTGTATTTGTTATTAACCTTTGCTTTGGGTGTTCCTGTATAATTAGGAAAGGTATTTCTTATTTATACATGGACAGGCAGTGTACCTACCTTTTTCTGAAGACTGATCATCTGCAGTTAGCATAAAAGATAGAGTTTGACACCATTAAAAGGATGGGCAGACAAATGAGTGACATCACAGTGGGAAGAAGAGAAAGAGCTTCTTGATTATATAACTAGCTATTAAAATTATGCTACAGAAATCTATGAAGTAATGCATCTTCCCTTAATATCTCACCAACAGACAAGGGACCTTTGCCAAAATGTGTATTAAATCCAGCAGCTCTGATTAATTGACTTCCTTGTAAGTGTCTAATTAAAACAGCAGGAAGCAGTTTTCATAATATGCATTCTAATATTCAGTGCAATGGGAGCCAATTTGAAAACACTTATGCATATGTGTACCGCCAGAATGGGAAGGGTTGGAGCATGAGTGCATGCTCCTATCTGCATTGGGGCTATCTATCTGGTAAATCTAAAGCAGGCAGGAGCAATCAGTCTTGCCACAGCCCTTCCTGGTCTGACCTCCCAGAAATAGAGGCACACAGACAGAGGGAATTGTCCCATGGGCGTCTGTTCCCAAGAGAAGTGGGAGAGATTAGGGCCTGGACAGAGAAGAGTTGCAGCAGGACTGGGTGCTTTAGGCATATCAGATAACCTTAATGCAGGTAGGAACATGCACTCTTGCTGCAGCCAGATCAGGAAGGACTACGCATAAGGTGCATGGAGTAGTTCTACCTGGCCCTGGTGATAGCAGCAACAGCATCATCTCAGAAAAGAAGCACTGAGTTAAGCTGAGGTAGTTCTTAACCAGGGTGCCACCAAATTCAAATTATGGAGTGATGCCCTGAATCTAAAAAGGTTGACAATTACTGCACTACAGGGTAATAGAGAACCTTCAGCCTGCCTTTCATCATAGAATGTGCTATCATTTTCTTCTTTAAGGTCCTTTTATTTGCCAACATCCTTACCCCAAGCATTAGCCACAGTTGCAATACAGAAAATACCAATGGATATTTCCTTCCAAACTCACATTTCCTTAAGACAGACTAAAGCAGTGGTTCTCAACCTCTTTTAGACACAAGGCAGGTCTCACTGGACTCAAGGCACCCCTTGAGAAGTTCCAGCTCTTAGTTTTCATTTGATTTTTGACTACATAAAAATAATAGAGCAATTTTTCTATTGCAAAGAACTCAGAAAGACCACAGTAGGTCAGGATGGTTTTAACACTATGGATTGCTAATTGAAATTTCTGTGTTTACATTATGAATCATTTTTAAACAACTAACAGTGGTAACATTGCAAGGCACTCCGCAATACCCCTGAAGGATCTCAAGGCACCCCCCCTCCCAGTGGTGCAGCACCATGGCTAAGAATCACTGGACTGAGGGACAAGACAAAAATGTTTAATTCTCCCTGTATCCTGACATGCAGAAGTCCAGGCACTATTAACAACTCTTTTGATATTTACTGTAAATCTTGGGATATTTGGAAAACCTTCTTAAAGCCCCAGAACATGGAATCATACAGGCATCAGAGACTCTCATGGAGATTTTTTTTATTTGACATGTAATTGTATTTCCAGCCTTTGTGCTTGCATAGAGAAGGTAGAAAAAATGAACCTCAAATGTCAAATAAAAAGCCTAAAAAATATTGTTTCATACTGCAAGAGAAAAGTGGGGGGGGGGGGGGGGG
The DNA here is from genome assembly GCF_000455745.1 of Alligator sinensis. Lineage (NCBI taxonomy): Eukaryota > Metazoa > Chordata > Crocodylia > Alligatoridae > Alligator > Alligator sinensis. Next base: position 1,380,969 of record NW_005841974.1, on the reverse strand, counting down.
GAGGAGAAGAATCATGTTTTTTGGTTGCTGGAGATTGACAACACTGGATAGGACTCAAACCCAATCCTCCCACATGGCAACTTATTTGCAAGCAAATAGTTTATGCACAAAAATATTTAAGCACAGCACAACTAAAAATCACATACGTGCAATGTAAAGTTGATACCAGTGAATTCACAAAAACACTAAAGAGCTGTTGAAACTTACATAATGGTTTCTTCATAGTTCTAGGGTTTTGCAGGGTGCCCATAGTTCTTCGGTAAGTCAACCGCCTAAATATTTAATAGTTATAGATGAGCGACATGCACAGAACATTTTAATTATAGACAATTTATACATGGGATGGCATAGAAAATGAAGAATGATAAGGTTTTTTCTTGCAACATTTTGCAAGAAGTAATAAATTGTTTGGTTTAGCTGCACTTTTAAAAATGCTAAATGTAATGATTTCAGATTGCTGTTGCTAGTAAAAGGTGAAGAAGGACCTGCCAAAACATGAACACCAGGGAACGACTAAAAGTAGTACAGATACAATGAAAAGTATGCCTACTTCCAAAGTATGTTTGTTTGGGTTTCTGTTGTCTTCCCCTCAACATTTTACCAAAGGTAAAATAAAAAGCTGCCAGATGCCCCATTCCCCTTATCATTTTTATGCAAGATACGCAAAAAACTGCTCTTTCACATTCTCCAAGCCCACTGCAATAGTATCCAAACATGAAAAAAAAACAAAATCTGGTCAAAAATACATAATTTGTAAATATGTAATATTAAGGTGTTACCTAGTGCCTGCCACATCAGCTTGAAGGGATGCTTATTCCATAAAATTAAAAGATACATCTGTTCTGTCTGGAAAGAGTCAACTTGTACGGGATTAAGTGTGAGAGCCATTGAATGAGTTAAATATTCTAAAGTGCTGGTATTGCGCAGCTTAAAGCAACTTCAAACTTTCAATTTTGAACATACAGTTATAAACCACTTAGTGGTTTATAACTCTATAAATCACTGAGGCTGTAATTGAATGCCTAGGTATTTGCATGATAATTAATAAGGGGTGGGGAAAGTGTTGAAATATTTTTAACTGTTGCACATATCCACACAAATGCAGAGTAGTCAAAGCTTTGGAAAAATAGATCCCCCACATTTTTATTTTTATTACTAAGAATGGGGTTATCAGCTCTTGAAACTGAGACTTTCCCAAGATTGTCAAAGTTCTAAGAAGTTATCTTGACAAATTAGAAGAATACCAGCTTGACTTCCCTGATATTTATGAACAGCGAGTTCATACAGTGAACAGAGGACTGTAACTGATAAAATATAGCTTTTTCCAAGCAGTTTGCCTACTTTGAAATATGGCTTGACAGCCAGGCTTCTACGTTCACATCTCCAGCATGTGTTCACTAATGAGATGATGGCAGGAAATATGCCAAACCTTTTTAATTAAAAAAAGAACTTTGATAATCAGTGAGTCTCTCCTAACAGCTGAACCCAGTTCACTGGAAACCCTTGCAGGCCAAGTAAGTTACAATTACATGCAAACACCACAAGCCCAGAAATCCACTTTTTACAGAACCTGGCATTAACCATTCTATCTGTACATGTACTTCAGGGCACTAAAAGTCAGGGGTTAAGAGTGTGGACACCCCACTTCCTCTCCTGACCCCGCATCTTTGAAGCACTGGGAAGTGATCTCCCCAAGTCCTCTCAGGCATTAAGCTGTGGTCATACAGCATATTATGATTTAGTCAGAAACACTTGTTAGAGGGAAGATACATGGGATGGTAACTATTAAGCACAGTTCCCTTCAGCCCCTGCATCATATGTCCAAAAGCAGAGCTAGTTTGTGGGATCAGGGGTTCAGGCCAGTTTTGGCCTGAATGGTGAAGACGTCTGGAATTCCAGTACTCTAAGGAGTCCCAATGCCTGGCAATTGGCCCCAACATTACTTTCTAGAAAATGGGACCAATTTATTTGTCTGTTTTATCACCAAATGTGTCCTTTAGAGGAATCTGAAGCTTACATGACCCATAAAATTAATGTTTTAGCTCATGGTAAAATATGATCCTTTCCTTAGTTTCAACTTGTGCAAAAAATAATGAAAAATCATTTTTGAAATCACGACAGGATCTCCCCCACCCCATTTCATTTCCAGATCTCATGTTTAAGACACACTTTGCCTCAACACCTTGTGAAAACATTTAACAGTGACAATAACATCGCAGCACAGTAATTCTACTGCGCATTAGCAAAGCTGGCAAAACCAGCGCGCTAATGCACTAATGTACAGCATAATTAATTAATTAATTAATCTATTACGCATTAGTTTCACATAAAAACTGTTCATCTGTACTAATGCACATGCTGATTACAGCGCATTAAGTTAGTACCTGTAATTACAGGTACTAAACCTAATGCACTGTAATTACGGCATATTAATGAACATATACACGCACCCAGTGAGGAGAATGTAGCAAGGATTGAAGTTGCTTTCTTATCTTTGTATTTTGTATCCTTGTCTGCCACAGAGATTCTTCAAAATACCGCTGAATACTGGAACAAGAGGGAGGTTTCTTTACTATGCTCTGCTGCTGCAGTGATTTAGTCCCTCTAAAAAGTCCTAACTTGAGCAGGTAGCCCTGGTTTCACCTTCCTAAGCAGAACTTTCCTGAGAATTAAAATTGAAAGCCACATCCCCCTTCTCAGGAACAGCAGAGGAGCTTTGGTTTGTTTCTCTTTGTTCCAGCTTCACCAGCTGTGGCATTTACCTGCAGCAGCTTCTATACACTTTAGTCTTAGCAGCACTGGCACTTCTTCCAGCTGGGGAACTACATCAATTGGCTGCTTGCAGATGTTAAAAAACCCCCAAAACTGGCACTTTACTTTAAACTCTGCGCACTCCCGTGCCAAGCCCAGCACATGCCCAGAAGAGGCAGCATATGAATTGGATCTGGCTTACCCAACGTCTGTATAGATTGAGTGGTTTAGTGAGGCTTTTTTGGGCACTGAATCAGCTATTAGATAAAATAGCCAAAAAAGCCCCGCTGAAGTGCCTGATCTATACAGATGTTGCAGGTGCAGGTCGAAGTAATGCGCTGCTTCTTCTGGTAAAACGTGTGTGTTTTTTTAAATGTCTGCGAGCAGCCACTAAGGCTAGTGATTGCTAAAAGAACCTTGTCCCAAGGCACCTCTTATATCAGAGGTGGCCAACCTGCAGCACACGTACCACAAGTGGCAGGGATAGCCTGTGTGTATGGCAAATAGCAGTGGGGAGGGGACAGGCTGCACTGTGTCAGGGAACAGAAAGCAGAGTGTCAGGTCAGGCAGGGAGCACAAGTCAGGAAGCAGAAAGCTAAGCAGCAGATCAGGTAAGGGGAAAAAGATCAGACTGGCACTCGAGGAAGGTGTGGGGCTAATTTGTGGCATGCCTGCCAAAAACATTGGCCCCGCTGCCGTATATCAGGAGTTGGGAACCTCTGGCCCACAGACCAGATCCAACCCCTGGAGACACCGGATCTGGCTGTGGATGTGGGCCTTTGGCAGCGGGGGCTTCTCCTGAGCTGCAGGAGCGAGAAGAGGTATCGGTAACTACCTCTCCCTGGTTGGGGAAGCAATGGCATCAGCAACAGAGTCCTAATGACTACTTGCCCACCTCTGACCTAAGCTGAGTCATTCTGGTCCACAGTCTGAAAAAGTTGCTAACCACTGCCTTGTATACTTTTTTCCCTATTTAGTTCTCAGGGAGTGTGTGTACATTACTTAGATGACTTCCTCCCCCTAGATATACATCTGTCTGTCAGGTGTGGTGATATCCCTGCTTTACAATTATATCTAAGAAATTTAGGAATATTTACATACTCTCAGATCTTATACGCTGCTAAACCAATTTTCTCAGCTGTCAAATTATTCCAGCGAGATAAAGACACATTCTATTCATGGGTGAAAAATATAAATCTGTGGATGAGATTCCATCCAGGTGTTTGTCTCTTGAGAATGGATTCCTTCTGATACTACTTTTCCCTCTGAAATGTAACGGGAATGGGCTTGCTTCCACACTGCCATGACCATCCAGGGAGAATATGGATATTAACTTCAGTGTAAACTCTCAGAGATTAAATATAAAGAAACCAAACATCACAACAGTGAATCTAATTTGGGAAAATATCTATCCATGATGCATGGCAAACTCCAAAAAATCAACCCTGCTCTGGGTGGGTTTGGGACAGCCCCTTTCAAGGAGTTTAAAAAGTAAACATCTGTGTCCTCCTGCCTGGATTATCTTCAATGCATCATAGTTCAAAGTCAAGTCTTGCTTAATTCAATCCCACCCACCACCCCTCCCTGCTATTTGCAACTAAATGCTACCAATTCAAATAACCTCTATGGATATTTTGATATAAAAATAAAATACCCCCCTTCCAGTTTTGCTGTTGCTCTACTCTAGACATGTAAGAGAACATCTTTAAGAAAAATAAAATGATTTTCAACACAAGGCAGAAACCAAACATACATACTTTTGATGATTTTAAGTCATACTGAGAACCCACAATTTAACAAGAAGTTGGGCTACTCAAAAGCAAATAGATCTGATCCATAGTTAAGATCTTTTCTCTAGTTCTTTACAAAAGTGAAATTCAAGGTAGGATGAGCTTGTTCTCAACTTTCAAGCTGCCCTAATATTAGTAATATTACTAGTTTTCATATTACCTTCTGTTCAGTATTTGTTCTTTTCTTTTGTTCTTGGGAAAATAATTCCAGATATTCAAATGTTCTCTCCAGTATTCTGGAAAATTCTGGACAATGTTTCACTTTCTCCATCAATCATGTTTCTTGGCAGCATCCTAGCTTGTCATTATGCCAAAAGCAGATCTGGGTCATTTTATTTTTCATGTTCTCAGACTTATTCCTTTGGGCTGATGTCTTCTACATATTAGATATTTGAATTATGAACTATAGTCTGCTGTAGCTCATTCTTGTATATAGTAGTATAGCAAATTTACACATTTTCTATTTATAAGATTATCCCACTGGGCTGACAGCTTTTCTGCCATGTTTCACCTCAAAACATTTTGGCTATTTCCAAACTGACAAGTGGTAAAAAAAAAATAGCATTAAAAAGAGCATTTAGTCAGCATAAAAATATCTCATAACCTACACACACTTAGGAAAAGGGTGGCACATCTGTGTAATTGGAGCTGTGTAAGGGACAGAGGCCCTAGCTCTAGGACATTTCCAAAATAGAGGACACAAGGATTCAGAATCTAAATCATGCAATGTCACCAAGGACCAAAAAGTAAATCCACTCCTAAATATCAGCTATCTCTGCTGCAAACATAATCAAGTCTTCTGTCCACACAACACTGGAGAATGTGATGTGTAACCTGACAAATACAATATAACAAAATGGAACAGCATTTTTCCCCCAATATGACATTGTAACCACAGTGTTTCAACTCACTTAAAATTATCTGTCCTTACTCTAAAGGAAGGTCAGTCTCTCTGGAGTTAGAAAGGGAAGCACAGAGAGATGGAATGATTCTCCCAGTTTCACATGAGTAGTCAAAAGAAAAACTGGTAATGTAATCCAGGACTCTCACCTCCTGAAGTCTCCACTTAAAGCACAGGGCCATACTATTTTCCTGTACCTTCCATAGCTATTCTGTCTTGCTTCATAATACCAGGTTTTCATCATATACATACTAGTTATCGCAATTTCTTAACACAAAGCAATATGTCCTCATTTTGAAAAGTAGAGGGCAGAGTAGATCTCAACCTTATAGACTAATCAAAGTCTATTACACACACACACACACACACACACACGCACACAGAGGACACAGGGACAGGGAGGAGAAGAGGGAAGAGGGAGCAAATCAGAGGCTGAGCCCCTGATGTAGGCTCAGTCCAGGAACTAGTCCGGGAAGTGGGAGGGTTTCGGTGCTGGCTTTTTTAAAGCACCTGCAGCATGCTGCTGCAGCATGCATACTCCTGACTGAGGAACAGCAGGGATGATGAACACTCTTCCAAGATGGACAAATATGTTTCAGCTCTGAACCATGCAAGACAGTATCCTGCAGGGACCTAACACTCAGATGGAGGCAGACTCTTCTGTACCTCCTGCAACGTAACTCTAAACGCATTCAGGAAAACCAGCATAAATCAACTCCCAATTGAGTCTCCTGGAGTGTACTAATTAGCGCACTTCAGCCAGCCTCCGCGTCTCATGTATCAGCACCCCTGTGCTTCAAAATGGCAACGGAGGTGCTTTAACTAAAGCTCATTTGACAAGCTTTAAAGTGCCTCCACTTTCATTTTGAAGTGTGGGGATGCTGATAGGAGGTGTGGGAAGTGTGGGGAGTGTAGGAGGGCTATTAGGAAGGCCAAGGCAGAGATGGAACTCAGGCTAGCGTCCAGGATTAAGGATAACAAAAAGTCCTTTTTCAAGTACATTGGGAGCAAGAAGAGGGCACCAGGCAATGTAGGACCCCTGCAAGACACAAATGGTAATCTGGTGGCCACACCAGACAAGAAAGCTGATATTTTTAACAGTTTCTTTGCCTCTGTTTTCCTGAACAGGGACCGGGATATCCCACCTACCAGAGGTAGGGACAATCTTGGGGATAGCTCTATCAAGCCTTTAGTCAGTGCAGATGTAGTTAGGGATCTTCTGGAAGGGCTAGACATTTTTAAATCTGCAGGTCCAGATGCCCTCCACCCAAGGGTGTCGAAGGAGCTGGCAGGGGTCATCGCGGAGCCTTTGGCCCGGCTGTATGAGCATTCGTGGTCATCTGGCCAGGGGCCGGGGGATTGGAAACTGGCTAATGTGGTCCTTATTTTTAAGAAGGGGAGGAAGGAAGACCCAAGTAATTATAGGCCTGTAAGCCTCACCTCGTTGCTCGGGAAGCTCTTGGAGAAGATCATCAAGGAGCATATTTGTGGGGGGCCTGCAGGGGAGATCATGCTCAGGGGCAATCAGCATGGGTTCACCAAAGGCAGGTCCTGCCAGACCAACCTGATTG
>NW_005841974.1:1325483-1372990 GCF_000455745.1 Alligator sinensis | reverse complement strand
CGATCACCTGTCTGGGGTCTTGTGAACCCAGCTTTCATTCCTGCCTGTGGTAGGGGGGTCAGGCTAGATGATCTGTTCAGGTCCCTCCTGACCCTAGCTACTATGATACTATGATACACGAGACGCTGCAGGTGCCTTATTTAAAGTGGATCTCAGAGCCACTCTAATTAAAGCTCCCCCTCACCCCCCACCAGCACTCCCAGAGCACATGTGAAAACGCCCTTTGAGCCCAAGGCACACATGAAGGGGAAGGCTGTTGCAGAGGCTGAAGGTCAGAGCAAGAAGCTAGTGACCATGTCCTCCCTGTTTAAAAGGACCACAGAAAGCAGCTTGGCAAGGGGAGAGGTTGCATTTTCTGTTGTGGAGGCTTTCGTGGCAGTGAACATCCTGCTGGAGAAACTTGATCACCCAAAGTTAAGGGACCACCTTAACCAAAACATGTCAAATGTTGGCAATTTTCTGTGCACCAACTATGTGCTGCACATTTTATTTGTACCAGGGATCTGGACAGAGAAAGACCTGCCTGTCTTTCAAATTGAGCCGGACCACCTCACATCTTTCAAATTTTCTACCGTGCCCCAAGCCATTGTGAAGGTAATTCTTAGTTTACCACACCAGGAATATGCAGCACTACCAGCAGTTTGCAAGCGAGGAACTGGAAATTACACCCAGCACACAGTGCATACCTACGCTTCATGATTTCTCAGGGCAAGGCAACACTCAAGATCAAGTGATGTTTGTAGCTGACAATGTCACCTGGTTCCTGGAGTTCCTGATGTGGTTTGAAGGCTGGCATGCTGTGCTCCACCACACATGCAACAAGCTGATGGATTTCTTAAATTGGCTCAAAGACAAGGCATTGCAAGAACTGTCAAGCTGTCCTCATGAAAACCAGTGCAGAAGGGACTTGTTCCAGGCAATAGCTGTGAAGCCAAACCAGTACTACAGGTATGATCTGTCACTACCACCATAGTTCAGACAACTGGCTGCCCCCTTCCTTAGTGCTATTAGCATCTTGGACCCCAACCCGGTGCCTATTCTGAGTTGTAACCCTCAGCTACTGAAAGGAATCCTGGGACAGGGGAAAGAGCATGACAACAAACATGATGCTTACATGAACTTCATCAAAGAATGGTGCCTGTGCCTGTGCCTGGGCCCAGGCCCAGGTCTGTGTTGTGGGACTCTGTCTATGACTGGTTTCCACATCTCTGCACCCAGGCAAGATACTGCCTCACAATTTCAACAAACTTGGTGAACACTGAGTGTACCGTCTCTGTATGGACAAGTGTTCACCCCACAGAGACAGAGAATGTCTGCAGCTACTGTGGCTGGGTACAGCATGCTCACATTTAATACCTAGCATGAACTACTTGTCTCAGGATTAGCATTTAGTTTCAGTAAACTCCTTTTTAAAATGCCCTTTATTAAAGTGTATATGGTTGGCATTACTTACTAAAGTGTATAGTAAGTAATATATAAGTAAGTGTATAGCTGATATTACTTGCAATTCATGGTGCGCATAGCTTTTTATTTTAATAAGATATTTCATTATAGACCTTAATTAAATGCTTCCATTGCTTAATAACACATTAAATAATGGCTTCCATGGGCTTAATTCCCTGATTAAGCTCATGGAAGCCATTAACGACAATTTAGATTGTTTAATAATGCATCAATTAATGGCCTCCATGGTCTTCATTGGCATTCATTGATGCGTTAAAATCTAAGCAGTGGTTTGGTGCGATCTAGCAATCTGTAGGGAGGGATGGAACTTCTGGGGCCCCTTAGCCAATCAGAGGTGTGGGGAGACCCACAAAATCAACCAGCAGCTGCCTCAAGTTTGGTAGACCCCTAATTATCCACACACACACACACACACACACACTAACCAAAATGGATATATACCTATTTTGGTTAGTCTATAAGGTGCAAATCTACTCTGCCTTCTGCTTGACTTCAGACTAATGCAGCAAACTGTCTGCTTATTATAAAAGACAACAGCAGTAGGCAGTGGTTATGCTACGCCAAAGCTTTAGGTGGCATGAAAGTCTGCAATATGGAAACAAGGAAGATTTCGAGGTTAAAAGTTCAAATAAAGAGCTCTCACAGGAGATCTGTTTTATAATACATTTGTGACTAATTCTTCCTGCAGAAAATATTTCTAATGTTTAAATTTAGAATAGAGAGAAATGCTTTGTTTATCCTATATATAATGGACCTTAAATGCACTACTACCATATTATCTTTAAAGTACAGAGTTCAAGAAGCCTCAAGGGATACATAACTAATTTCTCCTTATATATTTGTTTTTAAGTAGTGTATCAGCCATTGTGCTTCAGGCCTAATGGTCTAATGAAAGCGAAGAAGCTTACTGCATAACTATTCATGATGAGGGGCACTTACAGAAGTTATGAAAAGTCACCTCAATCATGCTGTAACTTTTTGCGCTTTACACAAAACGCTCAAAGTTACGGTGTCATTGAAAGTAACAGATGTTCTGCATTTGATGGTGGGGACTTTGTGCCTCCATGCACTGACCCCTTGGTGATCACCCCCCCAAGCTGGTGGAGGCCAGGAGGCAGGGAGCACTGCAGCCTGCTGTGGAGCAGGCCAGTGCCCCTTCTCCCTTCCTCCCCCACCACTCCCAATCACTGAGCTGCTAGGCAATAGCAGGCAGTGCCCCCGGGTTCGCTCTCCCACCCACCCAGAGAAAGCTGGATGGAAGAGCAAGCTGGTATTCATTGCCCCCATAGGGGAGGAGGGGGAGTGTGCCCCTGCCCCCGCCAGTGCCATTGGACATCGGGTACACTTTCCTTAGAGGAGGGTCCCAGCCAGGGGCCCCCAACCCCCAACTGCTGAACTGCTGCTCCCCAACCTGCCCAGAGACAGGTAGCTGGGACAGCAACTCAGCATTCGTTCATTGCAATGTGTGGGGCTCAGGGTGTGCGTGCCTCACCTCCGCTGGTGCTATCAGGCACTGGGGACACTTTCCTTGGCAGCGGGGGGACAGTTCTAACCAGAGCCAGCTGTTTCTGGGTAGGCAGAGGAGTAGAAGCGCAGCAACTGGGGGTGGGAGAATCCTGACTGGGTTTTCCCTCCCCCCAGAAAAGTGTCCCCAGTGGCCAATGGCATCAGCCAATGGGAGGAGGGATATACCCTGAGCCACCCACCCACATGGCTGGTCTCTGGGCATGCAGAGAAGCAGTAGTGTAGCAATCGGGGCTGGAGAAGCCCTGGCTGGGACCTTCCACAAGGAAATTGTCCCTGGTGCTCAATGGTACTGATGGGGGGGGGGGGGGGGGGGGGGGGAGGCATTCCCCAAACCCCTTCCTCCCCCACATACACATGTGATCTCCTCCTCCCTCCCCTGCTACAAAGGGAGCATGCAGGTGGAACAGCCCACACTTAATCCTTGCAGGGAAACTCTATAGAAGTTCCCTAAGGGGCTCTGCTCTAGAGCACCTTCAGCTGATAGCTGATTCAACGAAGGTTAAATTTTCATGCCATTTTGAAAGGACTCTGCAGTCATGCACATGTGTTATGTCACAGCTGTAGAGCACTTTCAGGGACCAAATCATGCAAAAAATGTAATTTGTCTGCATCCAGGGTTTTCGGAATTCTCTGAGACATCTAGTAGGTCTGATCCAGTTTGGCTTTTCCCAAGTTCCCCTTATGAAATTAGGGGTCATTATTTCAAACAAAGTTGTCAGAAGACCACAGACAAGTGACTAATGAGTTGAGATAATAAAAGGAGCATAAAGATTATTAACATTATAGTTATGATTAATGAAAATATTATCCTGTAACTTTTATTGACAAACCTTTCTTGAAACTGTTTTGAGGGGATCAATCCTGCCCTGAGGTTGGTATCACCAACACGCTTTGCCTGCCACCATGTTGGGTCATCCTGGCTCACAACTTCTAAGATGTGTCTCCTCTTAAATGGCAATCCTGCCTCTTGACAGGGAATGGCTTTGTCCTCTTTTGGATTATAGCAGAAGAGTGCCCGCATAAAGACCTTAAAGAAAAAACAATATACTCCTTGCTTCTAGTTCTGTTTAGAATTTTAAAACCATCTTTCAAACGATATTTCCATAGTTATCATGCCCCACCTATAAAAAGATGCAATCTCTACCGATCGTCATATACTGAGTGTATTAAATACAGCTTTATATGTATATGTGAAGAAATATCAAGCTACATTTGCCCAAGTTATAATGCAGAAGACATCTGGGGTGGAATTCTATTCTTTGCTGTTCTTTTAAATGTCTAGACTCGGTCATCTACATCAGGGGCCGGCAACCTTTTACTGCTCTGGGCCAGAGTTTGAGAAACGGCCTCTTGCCATGGGCCCCAAATCTCCACCCCATCCTCGGAGTGCCCAAGACACCAGTGGTTACTAGAGGTGCACCAATACATTGGTCCAATAACAGATTGACACCAATATAAAGAAAATTGTCTGTATCGGAAATTGGCGATATGGCCGATAATTTTGCTGATAAATGGCCAGTGCATGTGTGCAGTTGCAACGCAGCATGTCAGCAGTGAGGACCACAACCCGGCAGCTTGGAGAGCTGAGTACAGCTGGTAAGTCTGTTGTGGAGGAAGGGGAGAGGGAAGGGAAGGGGTGTGATGGGCCAGATCAATGCCCCCGTGGCGACCGAAGAGTGAAGCTGAGGCTGGGGCAGGGGCTGGGGCAAGCGCTGCCCAGCTGGGGCAGAGTGGTGGGGGGCAGGGCATGGGATGGAGCCACAGCTTGTCCAGGGGACATGGTGAGGCAGCTCCCACTGCTGCACACTGCTTGTCCAGTGGCTCCCGCTGTTGCTCCTGCCGCTTATCCGAGAGGGCATGGGAGGGAGGGGAACCTGTGCCCCCGGATCTGCCCTCAGATCTGTGCTGGGTGGGCCAGGAAGAGCCCCGCCCAGCCCCAGCCCTTCCCCACCCCAGTGGCTCCATCCCATGGCTCTGTCCCAAGCCCCGCCCCCCCACCCAGCCAGGCAGTGCTTGCCCCAGCCCCACTCTTCCCTCACTGCAGGGGGTCTTGATCTGCCCCCCAGCCATCCCCATTCCCTCCCCACTCCCCTTCCACCACAACAGACTTACCAGCTGCATGCAGCTCTCCAAGCTGCCGGGCTGGTATCGGAGATCAGATCAGTATCGGCCGATATGCCTCCTTAAAAATTGGCTATTGTATTGGCCCAAATAACCTCTATCAGTGCATCTCTAGTGGTTACTCACACTGCTGATCCCTGTCCCCAGTGGCAATGGGGACAGGAAAACTGTGTAATAAGGGCAGGCAAGCACAAGAGAGAATCAGGGAGGGCTGCAGAGGGCAGCACTGCAGAGGGGACACACAGCACAGTGCAGCTATGCACCCAGTCAGGTCTTCCTGAGCCAAATCCAACCTCTTCATGGGGGCCTGTGGGCCACAGGTTCCCAACCACTGATGTACATGGCAGTTTATGTGCCAAAAATGGCAGTTACACATGGATTGGAATTCTATTCCTGGCTGCATAGCCCCATACACATGGACATCTAAGTTTGCACACAGACTGGTCATATGTACTGGCAACAAAATGAGAAAGCTCTCCGAGTTTTTCTCCCAATAGCTCAGTGGCTAGGGCTCTCCCCTGGAAAATTGGAGGCCCTCTGTTCTGGACCTCTCCCCATCACTCAAAAGTTGTTTGGGGGTCCATTACCCAGTACTTTCTCTGGTACTCTATTGAAGCTGCCCCCTGGGTAGCCACAAGAGGGAGATAAGTGGAGCAGGAGGAAAGACGGTGTGTGGTTCAGCGAGGTGGCTACTGGCTTAGAAGGGAAAAGCCCTGGATTCTAGCCTGAACTCCTTTTCCAAGTGAGGCAAAAACTTCTCCCTGCAATGCTCTTCATACTATTTCTCCTCCCCACCCTCTCCCCCCAAGGGCTATTATTAGTGGCTCAAGCTTTAAAAGGAGCACCGGAGACAGGATAATAGCTGACCTGTGGCAGAGTGTTTACAATTCTGTGCTGGGAAGTCATAGATATCTAGGTTCAAACTCCCTCTGGGAGAGTAGGGGGGTCTAGAAACCAGGACCTAGAATTTCCCAGGTGAGTGGCCTATCCAATGGAGCCATGGGGACAAAGATAGAGAAAGATGCACCCTTTCTGTTCCTAAGCATAAGTCGGATAGTCACAAGTTTTGACTGACTCCATTTTCAAGCAGTTAAGGCCACTACAAAGCAAAAAGGGGCACATACACAGCCTTGGTTACTACCACACGCACCCCATCTGAATAACTGCACACTTGTCCATGTGCACAGAGCTACACATTCAGAAGTAGAATTATACCCTGTAAATGCCGTTTTTAGTACTTAGATGGCCAAGTATGGACACTTAAATGACCAGGAAGGAAATAGAATTCTACCCTTGGTTTCAAAGCACTTGGGGAAATTAAGGCAGGAAATTAAGGCATTGTCTGCCTATGTCCTTAGACCCACATAGCTACAACCTACACCCCTGAAATTGGGAAAATTAAGTATTTGTTATACAGTAGCTTCCTGAGGTTCAAAGAAGAACCAGGGCCATGGAGTGTTGTGCATTGCACAAATATCAATAAGAGATTATCCTAATTGAAAATAGTTTACAGTCAAAATAAGGACAAAATATGAAAACTGGATATAGAAAATTAAGAAGAGAGAGAATGAGATGGTAACAATGGTAGGATTGCAACACTGCACAAACTATTTGCAACATTACAGGATTCAAAGTTGGCTTTGAAAGGTTTCTTTAACATAAATGTAAACAAAATATTTCAATGGATCTGTAACAGATTCTGTTCTGTAAGCTGGACACCCCAATTAAATCAGCAAGTCTTGCATTCACAAAGACTATAGAAATGTGCCCTATATTTGTAAAAAATAGATTTCATTATTTCTGGGAGTTGCATACCTTGCTGTCCTTTAGACGATCTTCTTCTTTGATGGCTGGAATTATTTTTAATGTTATTGATCCCTGAGACTGAGCCTGAAAAATGATAAATATTTCTTTTAATAGAAGAAGTGCAAAGGAATGCTGCAGACTATTCAGATTCTACTTATTTGGACCTGGTAAATCCCTTATTTCTTTTATATAAGAGAAATGCACTTCACCTGGAGCAGAGCTATTAGTACTAATGTGGGGGTTCCTATTATGGCCCAAGAAGCCTGAATAGTATATTTGTTCTTCTGAAGGAATACATAAGAACTTCCTAACTAAGAGTGTACTAAGGTTTGCACTGGAAATCCCTGATTTCACATTAACAATTACATCTAGCTTTCAAATCAGGTGTAACTGACAGAACAGTAGAACTTTCTGTATAATTTTAGTAAAATATTCACTTTTGCAGAGATAACATTTAATATAATGTTTCTTACTGAAGTCTTTCATATTTTCCACATATTCCTTTGGGTGTTTTATTTAAACACCCACACCAACTTGATACTTCTTGCACTTTCAAACAAAAGCCACTTTTGAAAATTATAAACAAGGGAAATCATTATTCAGCATTTATTGTGGGGACATATTTTTAATCAGCTATTCTTGCCATAAACAAACCATGGAAGGGAAGCTCTCAGTCCAAGCTAATCTTTTGTATGCATCACATTTAGAATGATTTCAAACTTTCATGGTACTTTCTTAATGTTAAAACTGAAAGCTAAATATGGAAAAAGCTAATGTACAAAAAGGTCAAATTTTGTTCATATTAACTCTTATATAGTTTAACTGACAGCCAAATTTTATCTATCTAATTGTACTGACAAGTTCCTTTGATTAAAAAAAGAAATCTCAAAACAAAAATAATAGCAAACCAAAATCTGACTGATTTCTTCTGGTCGCTTGTGAAGCACAGCAATCCCATTGACTTCTCTTAATTCATCTCCAACATGGACAAGACCTACAAAGAAAATAATTATGTAAAGACGAATGCTCTGGCTGATAGTTTCTGCTCACACCCATTAACATGTACACATGTTAGCACTGTATATATCTCATGAATCAAAGTACTCCATGGCCATAATCTGCTGCTAGAAATGGGTGCTCGTTTTCTTGCCCTTGCACCATCTAGTACTCTTCCCCAGGGAAACAGTCACCTAACAATGGAAAAGAGATATACTTTGCAACCAGTGTCAATGCCAGTGGATAACAGGTTGTTGTAGAACAGTGTGGGCTTCTCTGTCTGCTGGGATTTTAGCACAGTGCCAGGTTTACCAAGGCCCTTTGGAAACTTACTGGACAAAATCCTAAATCACACATTAGATGACTAAAGTGTAGCTGCAGGCCATGCTCTGATTTATGCAACCAGGATCAGGGATTGCACATCTCTAGAGATGGATCCTGTTTCACCCAGGTCTTATCCATAAAAAAGAATAAGTGATTTACATGCCTCCACTAGGTGATTCAGAGTGCAGCATTTCACAGCTGATGTATGCTGCAGCCAACTCAGAGACAGTCAGCACCTTGAAAAAGCCAATTCCCTATGAGATCCCCACATACCACCTGGAGAAGGAAAACAATGGGTTCTCTCAAGTTGCTCCTAAAAGACGTAGAGCTGCTACTGTAGGCTGCACAAAGACATATGCTCCACTGGCTGTTGTGGAGAACAAGAACACCCTGGAGACCTCCTACAGCTTGTTCAGAGGCCACTAGAAAAAACTCTACAGTTGGAAGCAGATGGAAATTAGAGGATGATGCTCAGCAAGCAGGGGAATGAAGCCGAGTTCCACAACTGGCTTGGTTATGAAAGAAGATTAAAAGAAGCTAGGATAATGTTATGAAAAGGACAGGATAAGAAAAAAGGGAATTTCTTGCTCTTCAGTTAGAATGTGTGATAAAGGAGTAGTCTGCAGTCACCAGGTCATAGTGCAGAGTAGAGAATGCCTGATTATTACTGTATGATTCTGGGCTTTTCTGGTCACCACATGGGTCCAAGAAGGAATGTTTTCCCTTTCCTGTTGCTACAAGTGTCAGGGTGTTTTTACACCCTCCTCAGAAGCATTAGGTATTAGCCACAGCCAGGACTGGGAGTTTGGACTAAGGCACACCAATGCTCCTGCTGGGACCTAGAGGTATCTGGCTAGAGGGTCTTGCTCTTCTGCTTTGGGTGAGACCAGTTTCCACATTTGAAGTTAAGAAGGAATTTTGCCTCATAGTCAGACTGATGTGGATGGTGAGGGGGGTCTTTGCCTTCCTCTGCAGCAGGAGGTGTTGTCTGCTTTCCTAGATCTCTCAAGTGTATTTTAACAAATTCTTTCTTGTTCTTGCAGTGGAAGAGGTTGACAGTGCTCTTGTCCCCCTGCTTTACCTGTGGCAAGTTAAATAGCAATTTTGGTATTTCAGGAATGCTGCCTGGTAGTTTTGTATAAGATTTGCCCAAGGTTTAAGAATTAGACAAGTGTTTGTCAAACCTATGATATTTAGCCAGGGTTGGATCCTGCCTTGAGCAGGGGGTTGGACTAGATGATTGCTAGAGGTCCCTTCCAACCCTATTTTTCTATGTCCCATCTGGGAGACCTCAGCACTCTCTCCACGGCACCAAAGCAGACAGACTATACGATTGCACAGATTATGGCATGAGCCACCAGCTGGCCACACTGACCTGGTAAAGTATAAATAAGTTAAGCCAGCTGCCTAGGATGGCAGCAGCCCCACTTGATTGGTTGCACAGCAGCCAAGACAGAACTGAAACACTGCCAAGGGGGGCTACTGCTATGCACACAGCATCACAGGACAGTTCCCCCTCTGACTTCCCTGAAGGCATACCCTAAGAGAAGATTCCAGCCAGCATCTATTTTGGCAAAGGTCTCTCTCAATCTTACCCCAGAGCACATCAAAGATGGGGGAGTGAGCAGAGAAATAGAATTGCCCTCTTCCTGGCACTGGTCCTAGTTCCAACCTTATTGGCTCAGCAGCCAGTGGAGCTGGAAAAGAAGGCTCCACACACCATGGAGTGCAACTCTTCTCAGGGGAGCTGTGGAAATGCACCAACTCCCTAAGAGCTCGGGGATGGACTACTGAGTCTAGGGACTCTCCAGTAAATAATGCAGAGTGATAGTTGGGTGCAGTCTGCTGGAGGATCCAAATCAGGAACCTGAGGAAAAACTGTGTTTACTTCACAGATTTAGATTCCATCTCAAAGGAGGCTGAGCCCCACACTCCACCCACCTGCCTCCATAACAGAGGTAAGCGAGAGCTCTGTGGGTGCTGGATTGCAGCCATCATCAGCACCTGGGAGGGAGAGTCCCTGAGATTCTCACCCTCCTGCAGAACCCTGCAGCAAGAGCTCAAGATATGACAACCAACTACCCTGACTACGGACCCTTGGAGTCCTCTCCTCACCCTCGTGCTTCAGTCTGCATCCAGAACCCTCTAGGGTTGGGACAGCACCCCTTCTGAGATCTGTCATCCCTAATCTTTGTCTGCATCATCCCATATCTCTGGTTTTGGGGAACCTATCTATTTGACCATAGAGCATGACGTTGAAAGCCTAATCACACAAAGTGTAATGGTGATGCAGAAGACCATAAAACTGATGGGAGGTCACAGACATTATGCACCCCCTCATAGAGGTGTGCAATGTCATTTGTGCAGGCCATGACATAGTGAATGCAGTATCATTGGTGCGGTTTAGTGGAGCTGCTACTTTTGGGTGGCACCGGGCCCTAGAAGCAGCCATTTCAATCTGCTGCTGATAAGAGTGGAGGCTCCCAGGAAACTCCACTTCAATCAGAATCAAACAATTTCCTTTGCAAATAGATCTCAAGTGCAGGGTGAGGCAGGGTTGGTCACAAAATGGCATATGGGGTAGAGAGGTCAGCAATCCTCTTGCTGCTAAGAGATGGAGAGAGATATAAGGACCCCCCTTCATGAACCTCCTCCTTTTGGGCCTGCACCCATGCTGAAAACCCCTTATTCCAGTCCAAGACTCACCACTACTGGGTAGCCTCATTCCTTGCAGATTCCTAATGGTGTGTGGCCTGCCATGACTCATTCCTACAGATACATTTGACTGGCTTCTGGCTGACTTCCTATGGACGACAAGCAGCCTCTTCTCCAGCACTACAGGTCTAACTGAAACTGGCCCAAATTGAGCCAGTAGACTTGATGCAGTTCTCTCTCTGAATGTTACCAGCATGTTATGTCAAGGGCTAACTAAACACCTCCTGAATTTGACTGACCCTGACTGCCTCCAATGCTATTCCTTCATATAGTGCCTGCAAGCCTTCTGTGGCATTTCTGCCTGAGTGGGACAGCACCCTCTGCTTTTGCTCGATTGCTTCTGGAACTATGTCTTTGCATACTTTGGATTCAAAAATTCCCCTCCCTTCTGCCTCTTCTTTTTCCTGGGTCAGCTCCTGCCCCCTCTTTCTCTGTGTCCAGCCCCTCAAGCAAAAGATTTCCACGTTGTACAGCTATATTGTACAGCAGACAACATGGTGTGACAATCCCTTTTCCAGGCTGCAATGTGTCATTAGACAGATGAACATTGCCAGGACATTCTAAGAAGGCCTAGAGTTCTCTCCACAGCTGACCTGGTGAGTTTGCAAGCATAACTGTACTGCAGTTCAACATCGTCCTTAAGATGCACCAGGGGTGCCAAGGGTGGAGGGGTTTTCCTTGATCATCTGTGCATGGACAAGAGACATGTGGCAATGAAAATGGTGCCCAGGCTATCCAACCAGAGTCCCCAGAGGCATAGCTCCTTCTGCATGCCATTCTAACAAACACTTCAGAGGTGTGAAGCTGCAGGGGCAAGACAGGCATGGCAGGAGACAGAAAGATGGAACTCCTTACCTAGCAGTCTTCCATCCAGGTATGAAATCACCATTGTGAAATCCTCTTAGGGGGGTTAATTACAGACAGAGGAGCCTAGCTATGGCACTAGTGAATTTGAGGAGGGCATGGCTGACCACCATCTCATTCATCGTAAAAATGTGGTTCCTGTTCATAAATGGGGAAGACCAGCACAGGTTTTCTGCTGTTGACTGATGTGCCATCTACAGCAACAGGACTTGAGGGAAGTATGCAATCTGGTGAGCGTCCAGCATGGTCTGTCACTAGCTGACAACAGCAGTGAGGAAGATGATATAATCCAGGGTGGACTGGCTGACATCTATGGCTTAGTCACTGACCATCAGGTCTGAGTCCAGAATAGCTAGTGCTGTACAGATCTCGCTGGGGACAGAGGGCAAAATTGTTGCAGATGCAGTATTTGGTGCCTGGAGTGAGCTGGAACAGCTGGGTGCAGATTCAATCACTCATCCCTCTGTAGGTATGGCATAGCTAGTATATATGAAGTTTGACTTGCTAACAGAGTGAGAGCCACAAAAAGGTTTGGGGAGCACATTGCTGCAGGAGGGCAAAAAACATGGGGTGCCGTGGCATGTCCTAATCTGCTCTCTGGTCACGTCCACTGAATATTCCCATAAAAGTCCCATCCACCTAAGTAACCAAGTGTCCAGGCACTCCCACCTGCCATTAAGATTACCTCCCAGTCTCCTGGCCATGTCTGGCCAGATGCACCCTGGCTCCCAAGGGCACTTATAAGTCAGTCTCACCACCAAGCAATGTTACAACAGCATCTGCAGAGTACAGCTAAGGTTTACTAGTTATGGTTAAAGCATGATTAAATTTTTTCTGCTTTCCTAAGCCTTGGGCAGAGACTGGATGCCTACAGGTGTAAGTCTAAACTGCTGTAAGACATAAAGAGCTTCTGGTGCCCACAGAAACATCTTGAATTCCTCTGGATCATAGCTAGAGGCTGCAAATCTCCAGCTAGCGTACAGCCAAGTAATGCACTTACCTGCATAGCAGTAATTCCAAAATTAAAAATTAATGTAATAGAATTTCATCCAGAAGTTTAGGGTAAATGACATGTAAGTAGCATTTCCAAGGCTAGTGGGTAAAACAGGATTCAGCTCACTGTGCATACTTCTGTATGTTCTGTCTGTACTGGGCAAATAACACTTGAATGAACTTAAAGATATCAGCATATCCAGAATTTGCTGATTCTTCCCACTGAAAAATCTCTAGTTCACTTAAGTGAGCTATGTAAAGACAGGATCATCACTAGCTGATCTAAGAAAGGCTGCTAGGTTAATTTTAAAACCAAAATATGAAGGAAACAATGCCAGGAATAGCTTTGCTCATACAGCCCAATTAGCAATTTACTACAGCTAGCAATTTAATATGATCATGTGAGAACCTCAGAATAAAACAGCAGTTCATGCTTGTTTTAGAGAGCCATATCATTCCATTTACTTTAAAAGGACCTCCTTTCCACTGATACCGATGGGAAGTTCTGCATTAATCTAAATGAGATGTTACAGCTCAAGACTGCTGTGACTTCACACACAAAGTGACGCTGGGTGAGTCTACACGAGATGTTTACTACAGAGTAGATTAATTACCTCCTCAGTAAATGTTGCACATCTACACATAGTAATTGTATTTAAGCTGGAGTAAACTACTCAACTCTACAGCAGGATAGTAGATGTTGCAGAATACTCTGCAGCAGCACACATGTAGATGCTTCCCTTGTTGGCTGAGGTATGAGGGTGCTTCAGCGAGGGGGCTGCTTGGCAGCTACTCCCGCACTGGAGCACCCTTGTGCCCCAGGCAGCCCCTCCTCAGCATGTTGAGCCAGGGGGGAAGCACAGCTGGGCTGGCAGGCGACCCTTGGGGCCCCCTGCCGACCAGGGCTGCCCCAACCCTGCTCAATGTGCTGTGGTCCCAAGTGCATGTTCAAATGGTGCACCCAGGAGCAGTAAATTCTGGAGCTATAAGCCCCAGAGTTTATTGCTTCACATTAATGGTACATGTTGACATGCCCACTGTTTAGCACTTCTACTGACATATATAGGCTACTTTGATGAAACTTGGCTTACTCCTACTTTTCACAGCGAGACAACTTAGTATTTACAGTAGGGTAACTGGGTAGGTAAATTTGTCTCAAACAAAGAATTAAATTTATTACACATTAATATTTAGAAAGGCTGTCATCAGAGCACACATACAGCACATCAATATTGTTAGCGCTCCAAAGGATACCAAGGTACTGACATAAAAGAAGGTGGGGGTGGGGAGAGGCTTCTGTGTGGTCTTATCCTTTTAAAATAAAGTTGGAGACTGCTCTTCCTCATTTTATGGGAAGACTTTTTTTCTGTTAACCATATTACAAGATTATCAGATTAAAACAGAGCATTACCGGTGTCATACGGAAATGTTAACTATACTATTCTAGTCCCTTCATATTAAATTTGTCAGATTAACCTACTGTGAAAAATGCTAATAGCAGCAGACTAGAAGAAAACTGTAATTTCCTAATACTTCTTCATCACAGTAGTTCTGGGAATATATTACTAGTGTATTTTAAAAGATTAAGGACTCCTAAATATTTTATTCACTATATTTACTGAATATAGTGGACTGCATACAAGTTCAGATGAGCTCATCTGGTAAATTCTAAATGATCAACCTCTAAAATTCTAAATGATCAATCTCTGAGAAGTGCAAGGTAAAAGAATTCAACTGCAGACATGTTTTATATGGACTGTACACATCATGCTGCACAACTAGTAGGTTGTTCATATAATAAACGTTGATGATCAACGGGTTAGCTTTGCTAGAAATTAACTATTTGATTTGCTATAAGTTTTTATTTTAGAAATTTTGAAGTGTAGTTTAGCAACAGCATTTTAAAGTTCCTTCTATTCAGAACCTTACCACTTCGGTCAGCTGCACCCCCTCTCATGATCCTTGCTACGATCACAGCCCCAGAGTGCTCATCCCTTCTGATGGTTGCTCCCTGCAACATAACAAAAACTGTAAAGCACTTACGTTGAACATGGGGTAACAATGGTGAGGTAATGACAAATCTGATAAGCTTTTGACAGTGGAATTTGTTATTTTAAATGGGGAACATACTGAACAAGTATCTTTCTCTTTGACCAATTTCACCAACAATCTGACCTCTGTGTTTGCACTGCTTGGTGAGCCTATAGGATGGGGTTGTATGTCTCCAGTTCCTTTACTCAGTTGTCCATCTAGATCAGTGATTCTCAACCAGAATGCTGCAGCACCCTGGGATGCCTTAAGATCTTTTCAAGAGTATCACGCAATGTTAGCACCATTAAGTGTGCAAATATGATTCACAAGATAAAGCCAGAGATTTAAAACTATGATTTCCTATTTGAAAAGCATTCTGACCCGTTGTGGCCTGAGGTCTTTGCAACAAAAGAATTGCTGTATAATTTGTTTGCAGTCAAAATAAGTAAAAACCAAGAGTTTATATTTTCTGTGGGGTGCCTCGAGCCTTAAAAGGCTGGAAACCACTGAACCAGATATTCACGTAGCCTCCATCACGCTGGCATCCAAAGGCTTCACTAGTGTTTGAAAACAGAAATTCCTTTAACAAGCTTTTTATATGTACGATCTGAGCCTCTCTGCTCTATATACAGCATATATACAGATAAACATCTGAACTAGGAAGCCTTCTCTTAGGACTACTGATAATACAGTAATTTGATCTGGAATTGAGTTGTTTAACTCAGCAGTAGAAGAAACAGGGGTATAGGTTATAGCCGTGTTGGTCTAATGACATAGGCAGACAAGGCTATGACAAGGACAAGACAAGGACACAGGCTTCCTCAGCCTGATGAAAGGTATTTATACCCAAAAGCTTGTTAAGAAGATTTACCCAAAGAACCTTGTCTGCAGTAGAGGAAAGAAATTTATACTTTTAATGTCCTTCACCACAACTGCTTGCTCTATTTCTTGCTAGAGGAAGAAGAAAAGATTTTCATTCAGTACAAAACTTCTCACAGTATTTACCTGATCAAACTGTGTGTGGACAGAATTCAGCACTACTTCCTACATCCTTGACTTCAATTCAGGAAAGGATTTTTCTCTCCATCATTTAGTCACTTTTAAACTATCAGAAAAAGATTACATGCACATTCACTCTACTTTCAAAACCTATAAGCCATAGCCAGGGATAGATCCAGGGATTTGCGGAAGTGCAGTCACACCCTGCGTCAGTCGTGTGCTTGTGTGGTGCATATATTGTGAACTCTCTGAGCTCACTGGCATGTCACTGTAGCTTTTGCCAGAGCTTCGCATATGCTGTGAGGCCTCTGAGCATACCACCTGATCCATGAGAGCTCTGGCTGGAGTCCCTGCTTTCACACAGCTCTGAGTCCAGGGTGTAAGTAGTGCTCCTGCTCATCCCTTCTTTCCCCTTGCTGCTGAATTCAGAGCTACATGAAGGCAGGGGCTCAGCCAGATGAAGTGTAAAATTAAGAAAGTGATACTCCCAATGTACCCAGCACTGGTGAGACTGCAGCTGGAGTACTGTGTCCAGTTCTGGGTGCCGCACTTCAATAAGGATGTTGTAAAACTTGAGAGGATCCAGAAAAGAGCCACCCATATGATCAGGGACTTGCAAGGCAAGCCATATGAGGAAAGGCTGAGGGACCTGGGCCTCTTTAGCTTAAAGAAGAGAAAGTTGAGAGGGGACTTGATAGCGGCTTACTGCTACATCAGAGGAGTACATCAGGAGCTTGATGAATAACTGTTCACTAGGGCACCCCTGGGGAAGACCAGGGCCAATGGATACAAACTCCTGGAAGGACACTTCAGGCTTAATACCAGGAAAAACTCCTTCATAGTCAGGGTGTCCAGACTGTGGAATAAACCCCCTCCAGAGGTGGTGCAGTCACCTACCCTGGTGGTTTTCAAGAGGATACTGGACAGTCACCTTGCTGGGGTCACTTGACCCCAGTTGTCTTCCTGCCTAGAGCTGGGAGACTGGACCCAATGATCTGCAAGGTCCCTTCCAGCCCCTAACAATCTATGAACCTATGAAGGGCTGTGGTCACACCCCGCTTGCCCTGATCCTGGATTTGCCCATGGCCATAGATGATTCATTTGTAATGTTTTCCACTCAGATAAAGTGTTCACTGCATGGTATAAATTATGTTTAATCAACTGACTCATGCACATCGGTGAATAGGTATTTACTAAGATTTGCTTTACTTGCTTATTATTATTTACTACTGTTTATTTGTTATAATGCAGTTTCTAGGCATTTTCTCTGTAATTCCTCCTAAAATTCTCATACTTCACAATTTTAAGGGAAAAGGTAGTTTGATTTACTGATATTAACCTCCCCCAAACAGAGATCAGAGCATTGATCTGCTAGGAGATGATATCAAAGCACACAATCTAATCCATTGACAAGGCTAGTCCTGGCTTCGTTTTCACCTTGGAGGTGGCAGCTCCCATGGACACGTTAACAAGAAATGCTATGCTTACAATGATATAAGGAGTTACCTGATAATCAGGTCTTCAGACAACTTCAGTATTTTTTTCTGTTTTACCAGCTTCATGATTTAGACAGAAACCTGCAATATATTCCCCCAGGCAGCATCACTGCCAAACATGAGTAATGTCCTGCCCCTTTGCAAGGAAGTGAGGGATACCTAGCATATAGGATCATAAAATGATACAAAAGTAGGGCTGGAAGGGACCTTGGGAGGTCATTTAATCCAGCTCCCTGCTCAAGGAAGGATCATCCTTGATTAAACCACTGTAGTATGACCCTACTAATGGACAAGAAGAATATGTTCTGATTTATTGTACAAAAGATGTTTTGCATTATTGTGCTCTGAAAAACATCTATATAGTGCCAAAGGGGTGTTAGCCACAGACACTCTGGCTCCACTCATGACTTCACTGGCCTGCATTTCCACTCTCTTTTCTAGCTTCTACTGCTCAATCCATTTGCTAGGTTCACAGGCTCTGCACTTGCATAAACAAAGTGAAGCAAGCAAGCATAAGCATGGCTTTCTATTAAATAAACTCTCAAGTACAGTAGCAAAGAAACGCTCCATTCTCTGGAGCACTTCTAAAGGCCTTGCAGCTCTGCCATCTTTCTGCCAAATTCCCCTGAAGTGGCAGAAGCAACAAGGAAGCTTCCTAAACATTATATTCCTTATTAAAAAGATCTTTAAATTACTCTGAAAGATTTGGAAGCTTACAGGCTTTTTGATTTTGGTTTTAAGGAAGATTGACAGTTTCTCTTGGACAAAACTTACATAACTTTTAGAGGTTTAGGTACAGTGGAAGGATTAAGGGTTTACTATTTTTAATGTCAAGGATTTGACCTGAAGTGTCTGATGTATAGATAAGCCCAACTCTCCTCCTTCATTCTGTTACTCCAGCCACTTCATTCAAGAACACATCCTGAGACTTATTCCTTCCTCACAAAGGGTCAGACCACTTTTGGATTAAGAATTGGGTATTCTTTACATACCAAAGGCTCTTTATTCTTTACTAGACGAACAATTTTCACAGATTCTTCATCAAAGTCATCTTCAGTATTATCTGGCAGAGGTGGAAGGACTGGGTCAAAATTCTTCTGTGCAACTGTGTCATGTACAACAAGCATTGCCTATTCAAAAAGGAAATAAAAAGAAAAAGAAGAAAATGTTAAAATACTTCAGGAAAGACTGGGGAGAATCTTTCTCATTCCCAACTTTACGGCCAGTACAAAAAGCTTCTCATTTGGTGAAAAATCAATAACAAGTTTTCTTGTAAGCATAATTTGTTACTTTCTTGGCAAAAGTTTGTAGCAAACTTCATGAGCTTCCGCTTTACCTAGATTAGTCAAAAAGGAAGCTAATCATCCAGTTTGCTTTTTAAAAATCATCTATGTTACTAAAGAAATTAATGTTTCCTTTTTCTGTAATCTTCAAGACCCTGATCCTGAACCTTTCAAAAGTAATGGAAGTTGTATTGTTGTCAGCATTAAGAACAGGATCATGAGCTAACTGGGTATGACAAACAAGTCACTTGTAAAAAAGTAAGTACCCTTTCAAGCCACTCTTTTTTAAATTAGTATATTTACTTGAATCCAAGACAAGATCCTCCTCTCTGCCCCCCAGTCAACACAAGTTGGAAAAAAGCCTCATCATAGATTTTAGTACTAGCCTGGGGCTGAAGCTGGAACTTAGCCACCGCCTACCCTGAGCCAGGGTGACTTGTATGCTGAAGGAGGGGGCATATGGCAAGGGAAGTATGGGGGAGACATGCTGTTGGAGTGTGGGGGTTAGCACATGCAGTGGAGACCCACAGTGTGTGGCTGGGAGGGGGGAGCATGGGGGAGACCAGTTTTCAGTGTTCCAGTTTTCACAAAACCAAACAAAATCATAGAAGACAGATAAGATAGTTTAATTGCTTCATCTACTCAAGATCAAATGCAGAAAAATAAAGAGTTGTTGCTTACAGATATCCACAAGATCCACCAGTATTGCTCATAGTCAGGGACATTAGAAAGTTAAAGCTGAGTTTGACTTGGAGCACAAAGTAAGATGGCTGCCTGGGCACATTATTTGCTCAGTATTATGCCTCACTAGCCAGCTAAGATTATGCCTGTAGCAGTGGTCACTTGATAGTCACTAACTGTTTCTTCTGGGCTCTCTCCACTCCACTGCTCATCAATTTATTGCCACCGTGCTATGATGTTACTAATACAAACAGAGAGAGGGACTGCATACTTAGTGGGTTGGACTGATGTAAGTCCTTGGGGTAAACTTCTCCAGGGCTCCTCCTCCCCTACACCCTGGTGTCCATCACTCACCCAAATGGCATTCTTGAGCCTTACTGATTGATCCCAAGGGGTTATTTCCCACAACTCCCCTTTCTGCTCCATCTCTTGGCCTTTCACCAAATTCATCCCTGGTCAGATCCATAATCAATGAGATTGTACATACAACTTTAACTTAAATTGGCAAATAAGGTGGCCTTTCCTACACTTGACAGATCTTTTTTCCTGTTTCAGTGTCAATAAATATCAGGTCATCTCATATCTCGGACCACACTCCACTTGATCAACTTCCCAGATTCTGGTCTATCCATCATTTAAGTTCCCATAATACAGTCCACACCATGGGTGATCAATTTGCCCCTTGATCTAGTTTCTTGGATGATTACAGGAACTCGCGCCACACAGTCCATGTGTAATTCAATCATTTCCTCTACTTGCTTTGTTCCACACTCGCTAAATCTCAGAGCTGTCCTTAGCACAGTCCGGGCTCTGATCAATCAATTTTCTCTCCTTGCTTTGTCCTGCTCTCAATGAATATCAGAGCCTTCCTTAGCACAGCCTGGGCTCTGCTCAATCAATTTTACCTCCTTGCATTGTCCCACACTCAATTAAGCCCCAGGCTTCTCTTAACCCAGTTAGGGCTTCAGGCACTGTTAGTTTTAACCTTCCTTTAACAAAGTTTCCCTTCTGGTGATTATGCTGAGAAAAGTAATATTTAGTAGGTTATGTTCTTACCTTCAGATGTGGTGTTGATAATAACTGAAGTAGCTCTTTTTCTTCATTGTTTGCTGGTGCAGTCTGCAATTCTTCTATCACCTTAAAAAGTATCAACATAAGAGATAAGCAAATGACTATATTCTGCAATCTCTGGTCCATGTCTATCCATTTATATTGCAAAGCAGAAAAAGTAATTAAGGGTACATTCCAAAGGCAATTTCAATGAAATAAACACACATTCTGAAAGATGTATATGATTCTAACCTGTTTCACTATGATTTATATTATGGAAACACTGTCAAAAATCAGCATCCTTGATTTAAACAGTACACAAATACACTTTAATTAAACTGGGTAAGTTTAACAACTATCCTTTATTGATACACTTTAACCAATATTTAATAAACAATGTTAGACACTTCAACTGTTTTCAGGATTTTCCATACATAACATTCCCCAAAGACTAACTTCAGGTGACATTTAAGAGTGACCTGATCTATTATGGGCAGATACTAATGGGTTCTAACAATTTCGCCTTAGCAAGAAAGATTTGTCTTGGATGTTTTCCTGATCTATTCAGTGCTTATGCCCTGCCATTACTATAATATCTGAATGCAGTCAGATATCCAAGACTGTGGTCTATTAGATTGTGGCACAGCACCTTTGGAGCCTCCACTTTAGACCCAGGCCCTCAAGGCTGAGGCAGGAGTTGCTGCAAGCAGCTGGAGAGAACACCATCCAGCTGAGCTGCTGCTCAGAACATCCTTGGAAGTAAGAGCAGGAGCCATGGGGATGGCAGGAGGCTCCTGGGCCTGGGTATGATCGAAAACTACATCCTGCTGGGGAAGGATGGCTTGGTGGGACTGCCCGTGGCGGGGCAGTTGCCCAGAAATTGCAGGCCAGTTGCCTCCCCAGTGAAAGGTGGGTGGAGGCACCTTATAACCCCAGCCCCCACAACTTAGTTGGGCACAGAGCAAGCAGTGGGCCAGGCACGCCTCCGGACACCCAAGCCTGTGGAAGGTAACTGGTAATGGGGCCAGGCACATCTAGGGAGAGGCAGCTGAGCCTGAGGGGTGTAAGACCCCGAGGCCCCAGCATGGGGGTCGAGTGTTGGTCCCAGTGAGAGGGCAGATTAAGAGAACAGGCCACATAGAGTAGGGACGCAAGGGAGGCCTGAAGGTTATGCAGTAGTGGGTACAGAGTAGGGTTGCAAGGGGTCACCTGAAGGGCTGCACTAAAGTGGATCAGTGAGTGAGACCCAGTGAGGGGACTAAATTGTTGCCCCGGTGAAAGGATGGAGGAGTAGCCCCAGCGAGGGGGCAGAGGAGTGCTAGCCCCAGTGAGAGGACATGCAGTGCACATCTGAGGATACCTAGGGCAATCACAGCCAAAGGCAGCCAGTTAGGGACCAGTGGAGTTATAGCAGGTAGCTTAGTATGCAGTGTGGCAGCATAGTGACAGTGAGCTCCAGGAGGGAGTGACAGTCCCAGTGAGACCCTGGAGCACAGGTTGGTGTGAGGCACTGTGCAATATGGATGCCATCTGTGAGGCATGGGAAACAGTATAGGGAAGGTTGGAGCTGTGTGTAACACCCTAGGCACTGGGGCATTACATGGGCAGCCTCCTGTATTTTACATCAAGTTTATTACAACAAGTCGTGGCAAAAGAGACAGGGCAGACTGCCCTAGACAGAGGGGCAGGCCAGTATGGTGACCGGCCACAAGTAGGCCGCTTTGTCACAAGATCAATTTGTGTAATGTAATCAAAATTGAGAATTAATTTTATATAAACTAGGCAAATAAATAAATACCCTTGACACTTTTAAAAGTGAGTGCTTTCAGATATAAAGTTGGAGTGATGTTGCTGCTATAATGGTCCAAGAATTACGCAAGGGGCAAGGATTTTTGTGGATGGTGTCTTTTATTGGACTAATGCATGGTTGGGATAAAGTTACACAAGCTGATAGAGAATTCCTTGCATTCAAAAGGTAGTGTAAGAATGCTGAGGTAGCCATAATGGTCTAGAAATTACACAAGCAGCAAGGATTTTTTAGGGTGATCTCTTTTATTGTTGGGATATGTGACAGGGGCAAGCTTTCATGCCCAGTGCAAACACTGGCCTGCCTCCTGTCTATGAGCCAGCCACCCACCTCACTCATCTGCCACGCCTTGATGTAACGGTATTGAGGTGTTAATTAGGCAGGAGGCTGCCCATTTTAAACCCTGACGTTTAGGGGGTTATCTGGAGCTCCGTTCCATCCCTACACTGCGGCCCAAGACTCGCAGATGGCATCCCAGGCAGCTAACTCAACCGTACCCTTTGCCCATTAGCTGTGGTCCCCTCTCTGGGACCTTCAGCTCTCCCTTAGGCCCAGACCCCATGTCAGGCCAGTCAGGACCCCGAGCTTCTTTGCTCTGTGGGCATCCCTGGCAATGGGCCCCTGGCCCTTTTGACCCCTCTCTGGGTCCTGGCCCCAGCATGGACCAGTTGGGTACCTCGGGTCAGGTCTAAGCTGCTTGCTTGTTTTCAGGGGTCCCCCATTCCCGGCTCAGGTGCTTCACGAAGCATGCCTGGCCCCATGGGATCACTCACCCCAGCAGGCTCAGGCGCTTCAAGAAGCTTGCCTGGCCTTCCCTGCATTAAATAACCCACCCGAAGATGGGGAATGAGGTTAAGGCACCGGGGAGATGCTCATTCCTGGCATTTATATGGGGACTGTCGTGCCACTAGCAGCCCTACCAGGCCTTCCTGCCCCAGCAGGGTGCAGTCTTAGGTCTTGCCTAGGACCAATGAGGCCTCCCAAACCATCCCCATAGCTCCACCCTTACCTCCAAGATGTTCCTGGCAGAGCTCAGCAGAGAGGTATTTCATCTCTGCTGGCTGATTATGAACTGCCCTCAGCTCAGGGAGCTGGGCCTTAAAATGGCCGTCCTCAACAGGCACCTGGCCCTCCCTGGCTCGGTCCTTAAGGTGGCAGCACCACCAGTGCCCTGCCACAGGACAAAATTAGACAAGCTTTCAAATACAAGACATTCTTAATCAGGTCCAAGCAGAACAAGCCAAGCACAGCATTCATTTGAAAGCCTATCTAACTCTATCCCAACTACATAGCTGACCCAATAAAATATATCATTCTAAGAAATCCTTGCCTCTTGCATAATTTCTGAACAACCATAGTTACAACATAATGCTTACACTACTATTATAATTAAGGATATTTCTGTTATCTGTGTGACCAAATAATTTTTAAACCCAAGATCTTGAACTTCATAGTAATTTGTGGCAATAAGTTTCACAGTCCTATATACGCTAAATCATTTAAATTAATTCTCAAATCCTCTTTTAGAAGTATAACTGTTGAAGGAGGGAATGCTGCTGTTCTGGCAGCAAGTCCTTTTTTTTCCTTACATGTGAACAAGCCATATATTAAGGTTTAGTTTTCATATGAGTGACTACAGTTTGAGACTTCCAATCTTTTCCTGTATAAATTTCAAATCTAAGAACGAAAATAACATCATTTATGAATAAAGTAATAGGAATAAAACATACTTACATCCTCTACCAGAGCTGCTGCACTATGTAAAACAGGGGTTGGACTCTGCCTTTCATAATGACGGAGCTTTTCATGTATCTGAAACAGAGAGGTTTTTAGGAAAATGACAATATGCAAATGCAAAAATACCCGAATTTTTCACCATTGCAACATGTTTAAAGTAATTACTTAGAAGTTCTATTGCTTGCATCAGAAAGAATTATGTACAAAGGAAAGTTTATCAAGGTGACAGTAATGCATAGGGAACCTTTCAAAACTACCTAAAAAAGTTCGGAGCACAACTTTCATTTTGCACCATTAAATCCCTTGTCGCTTTTTGAAATTCTTCTCCTATATAGCCTGGGGGAAGGGAAAAAAATTGAAGACAGTGCACAAATGCTTATCTTTCTGCCTTAATATTCTGTACCCATGTTCAGACGTCAATCACACTTGACTTAGGATCAAGACACTGTTTTGGTAGATAAATTATTTAGCTCTGACAGAAAGACAGAAAAAGATTTAAATGGATACTATCATAATGTGTAAGTCATTATTCTATTCTATTCTATTGTGAACCCTCCCCCATTAATCTTCTGAAAGCCTCATTAAACCTTGGTCCATCTGGTTGCCGCAGGAATCAAATTTTTTTATCTAATATCAAACATTTCTGAAAATTTCACATAAACAACCATCAGTTCTGAAGATCAGTCAATGTAGAGCTGATCCTTTTTGACAAAGGAAATGTAAGATTTCACAAAAAGAAATGAATTTATGGACACTGAAATTTGCACTTATCAATGACATTAAAGTGAAATTTCTATACAGAAAAAGCAATTATTTAAATGTAAGAAAAATATCAACTGAGGATGGAGAATTCCATGCCCTTTCTGAGTTGGAAAGAAGACAGTTTCTCCAGCTTCAAGATTATCTTAATTCAGGAATAGTCAGAAATGTTAAGGGTATTTATACACATACTTTTTTGTGCCGTGACACACCAGAGATCCACAACTTCGAAGCAGACTCGATTAATCATGGTCCGCTTCACATGTGAGCTGATGCGAACTGTGTTGTACCATGTGCAGTTGTATAAGTGATGAAATGCATGTCAGCGCATAAAAAATGGCAGCAGTGCACTTTTGAACTAAAGCACTTTCAATGTGTTTTAGTTCAAAAGCGCACCACTGCCATTTTCTCAGCACTGACATGAGTTTTGCTGCTTCTACAACTACAAGTGTCACAGCACTTGGTGCTTTTCAAAGTGCCTGGCACTGCAGCTCTTACTTGTGTAAAAATGCCCCAAGTTTAGAGCAAATAAGACTTAATGTTCATAAAATACTGCTTTAAATATAAACATGAACAGTTTGAAGTACATCATAGTCTATATCTAGTCTGCTCTGCTCCATAATAAATAAGCATTTGCAGATTACCATGGCTAAAAAAATTCAAAGAAATGCAAATTACTACCCATAAAGAAAAAATTATTTCAAGAAATAATTTACCTTAATTAAGTAACTGAGACTCTTCTCACTGAAGACATCTTTAAGGAATCCCATTTCTTCTTTGTGATTTGAATCAGGTCTTAGCTGAGATGTCAATAGGGCTAAGGTTTCATGCAATCCTAAATTAATTACAATGTATACAGAACAAAAATGTTTTAGGTAATGTCTCTTATTTACTGTTTGTTATAGACTCTGCATTAGTTTTACTAGTCCACATGCAAAAAAACCATTCTTTTGATAACCAACATTATATTGAAATTTTCAGCTAACTTTCAGGTATTTTTCTCTCAAAGTTAGTCTCCCTTCTTAAACAGCTGATCCTCTTTGAGGTCTGATATCTGGTATACTGAAAGACAGAATCTTGATTGGTTCTTTAATAAGTCATTTTGAAATGTAGCTTTCCTCTGTCTATTTCTGTCAGACCTTATAACAGCTGAATCTAACACAATTTAAGTAACTAGGAATCATATTAATACATTCAATCTAATCTACCTAGAATTACAGGAGGAAGGATGAATGTGCTGTGATTTGTCACCTCCTCTTACCCAATGCTGCCTCAGCTATGCTCCATATTAGAAACTTAGCTAGCTTCCAAGTAAAGTACCAAACCTGGTTCAAAATGTATTTGCTGGTAAGCTGTAATAACAATCATAATATAAGCAAATTCAATATTTTAGTAGGAGGGAGTAAGCCAAAACAAAACAAAACACAAAGAAACCCCAAGAAGATATCCCTTTGGAAAGGGAAATTAGACAAACATGAGTAAGTTAGTTAGAAAGAAGTTAAAAGGAGCAGTCAAAAATGTAAAAGGCCTGGAGGCAGCCTGGAAGGTCTTTAAAACCACCATATTAGAGGCTCAGGAATAGTACAGACTGAAAACCAAAGGCCACATCCAGACAAGCGTGGCCATGTGGTATGTGGCACCACAAACCCATCTGCAGTGCCACACACAGCACATTCAGGTGTTCTCCATGCTGCTATCCTGCAGCGTGGAGGGCTTTTTTGACCCCAGGAACAAGGTGTACTGCTGCTTCTTGTCCCCAGGTAAAACAAATGTCCGTGCTCATGTGGATGTGGCCAAAAAGGACAACCAGCAGTCAAATCAACACTCTGTGTAGTTTACTAACAGAGTTAAGGAGGTGATCCCCAGCAAAAAGGCACTGTCAAAAAAAACGGAAGATGTCCCCAAATCGGGGAAATGGGAAAGCCCATCAACTCTGGCAGGTCAAATGTGAAAATGTAACAAGGCAGGCCAAAAAAGAATTTGAGGAACATTTAGCAAAAGGTGCTAAAGTTAATAATAAAACATTAAATACATCAGAGGCAGGAAGCCAGCTAATCAATGACATTATTGCAGATGACCAAAGTGAAAAAGGTACATTCAGGGAGAAAAAGGGCTATAGCAAAAAAAACTAAAGAAGTCTCGGAATTGGTCTTTATTATAGAGCATATTGGAGAGATTACCACATCAGCTCAATTCTTCCTAGCAGACAGGTCTGAAGAATTTGACAACAGAAAAGGTATTAGAATAAATCAATAAATCAGCACACATGAGTTACTGGGACCAGATGTTATTCTCCCTGGTGTTCTGAAGGAA
Source organism: Alligator sinensis (assembly GCF_000455745.1). NCBI lineage: Eukaryota > Metazoa > Chordata > Crocodylia > Alligatoridae > Alligator > Alligator sinensis. The sequence goes on along the minus strand of NW_005841974.1, from coordinate 1,346,024 downwards.
ATCATATGTGAAACATAAAGGTGGAACTGTTGGCAATAGCGTCTAAAATATTGTTATAAACTGTCTCTATGCCAGAGGACTGGTGGGATGCCAACATAACATACATCTTCAAAAAAGGGCTTCTGGGAACTGCAGACCAGTGTCACTTCTATAAAATCAGCAGTCACATGGATAAGTATGATATACTTAGGAAGAGAGTCAAAATGGTTTTTACAAAAGGAAATCCTGCCTCGCCAATCTATTGGAGCTCTTGGAGGGTGTTAACAAGCACATGGACAAGAAGGATCCAGCTGATGTAACATATGTGGATTTTCAAAATCTTTTGACTAGGTCCTTCACCATAAGACTAGAAAGAAGGTCCTTTGGTGGATCAAAAGCTAGTTAAGAAAAACAAAGTTTCATTTAAATGGTCATTTTTCAGGATGGAGGAAAGTCGATACATTGGTTCCCCCAGGGAATTGTGCTGGGCCTGCTTTTGCTATATATTTTCATCAACAACTTGAAAAACAGAGTGTACAATGACATCTCAAAGTGTGTTGGTAATACTAAATTATTCTGGGTAGTCAAATCGCAAGCTGATAGTAAGGAACTGCAGAAAGATCTCACAATACAGAGTGAGTGGACAAAAAAGTGGCAACTGAACTTCAGCATTGACAAATGTAGAGGTTGGGCATAACTAGATTAAAAAAGAAATTAGATGAATCCATGGAGGACAGGTCCACTAACAGGTATTACGTAAAAGAGTCATGCATCCTCTGAACAAATGATGCCAGGGAGGGCACATCTACATGTGAAAGTAATGCACACAAATAAACTACAGAGCAAATTGCTCCGCAGTAAACTACTCCCAGGTGCAGCATGTACAAGCGCACCTGGGTCAGGAGCAAATTGAGGTGGGGGGAGCAGTTTAGACCAGGACTGCTCCTGCTCTGCTCTGCCTCCTTGTAACAGCCACAGGGAGCTCCAGGAGGCAGTACCGACATAAAATTAACACCACTGGGCTGATATTGGTCAGGCATATGTTAGGTGAGATCCGTGATCAAACTAAAAATATTGGCCAGAAATTACAAAGGTAAATGAAGTTATACCAGTGGTACCACCTTGTACAGGTGTAGCTTGTTTTACTTGGTGAGCATTGGTTTTGCTCCACTGACACAAAACATAATTTTGCTGAACTAGCTGTATCCGGGCTAGGAGGGTAAAGTGTTTTTTGTCTACCATAGTTTGAGCATCAAGGGAAGTGTGGCTGACCCAGCCACACCCCACCCCAAGGTACGTGTAGCAATGTATGTGGCTCATTCAGGCTACAAACTGGTATGCCTGCAGGAGGTCCCTCAGAAAGGGGAAAGGTTCCTGCAGTGGGTAAGAGCAACATTCTGAAATGCTCTAAGATTCCCAGGGACAGGAAGACCAGCTTGAAGACTGATTATGTTGCAATGGAGTCTGGTTTAGACAGCTGGGTGCCAACCCTCCTCCATAAAAGACTACCCTGTGCTTTTGGTCTCCGGTAGGGCTGTGCGAACCAGCACCATTTCATTTTGACTTCTGGTTTGCCGTTTTGAAGGGACAGTGTTTCATTTCATCGTTTCGTTTAGCTTTGAAGCACTGTTCCGTTTCACTTCACCAAAACTGTTTCACTGAGTCAACGCGTTTCAACGTTTCTCCCATAAGCTATAATGGGGAATCATGAAAATGCCTATAACTTTGCCATTTCTTGCCTGATTCAGATGAAAACTGCAGGGATGATAGCCCCTTCTGAGGGAATGAAGCCTGCCAAGTTTCAAGAAGATACGTGCAGAGGTGTCTGGGAAACTGCATCTCAAGTTGCTGACAAGCAAATCTCGTGTCACTTGCCGACAGCGGCAGCCTCCTGTTATCCCGCATGCAGATCTGGGAGGGGTGTGGGGCCATGCCAGACTCCTCCTGGGGGTGCATCCCCCAGATCTGTGCACGGGATGACAGGAGGCTGCTGCCTGGGACTGGCACTGGGTGCAGCCCACACCGGGGAGGCGGGGCCCGGCCGTTGGCCCCAGGCAGCAGCAGCAGCCTCCTGTCATCTCACATGCAGATCTGGGGGCCCACGCCCCGGAAGGAGTCCAGCAGCACTGGGAGGGCAAGTTGAGCTCCATGGAGCTGATGGAGCTGCTTAGAGCGCAGTCCTGGCTCTCCCCACCTCCCGCCACCAGGCTGCACTCTGACGGGGCAGCGGGGGGGCCAGTGGCAGAGCCACTCAGAGCACAGCCCTAGCCAGTGGCTCTCCCCCACCTCCTGCTGCCAGGCTCAGCTCTGTGGGCCTGGCGGAGCCAGTCTGAGTGCAGCCCCATGGCGGAAGGTGGGGCTTCTGCTCCGATGCACAGCCTGCTCCTGCCCTGCTCTGCCCCCCTGCAGCAGCCAGGGGAACCTTCAGACTCTGGCCACAGCTGCTTGGGTGCCAGGGGATGCTGGGGGAGGCAGGCTCAGCCTAGCAGGTTCTCCGGGGGCACAGACTCAGCCTGGCAGGGGATGCTGTCCCAGGAGCCTGTGACCAGTGCACCATGGATGCTCTCTGCTCTCCCCACGGTGGTGGACAGGGCACCGTGTCCACAAGGCGTTTGTGGGCCATCTCTTCCACCCCCCACAGTAGGGTGCCTGGGCAGCTGCCCATGCACTCCAGGCCAACAGGGCACCCCCAAGACCACACACACTAAGTTTCAAGCAACAGTCTTTATTTCCATCTCCAACAACAGACTCCCTCCCACCTCTCTTCCCAACAACAGACCCCACCCCAACCCCAACCCCACTGCCCACCAACAAAGCACCCTCTTCCCCATACAACTATATACAGTGTAGTGTGTGACCTCCCAGGGGGAACAGTAGACTGGAGGCACCTACGGGATGGATCCTGGGGAGAGGTGCCTGGCACCCCAGCCTCTGGCCACAACACGAAGGGTGAGGCTGATGCGGTGAGACCAGCAGGCTGTGGGGCTTGGCCGGGGCGAAGGCAGTGCAACCTGCTCCTCCTCCACCAAGGGCGGGGGTCAGTAGGGCCCACATATGGTGCTGCCCCACTGCAAGCAACTCCCACTCAGGAGCTGCATGGTACCCGGGTGAGCAGCAGGGAGTGGCCCAGGTTGGGGGTGGGGCAGACTGCTGGGGGACCTGGCTCAGAAGCAGGGGCAAGGGGCCTTGGCCACTCCAGGAGGCACTGGACCTCACCCCAGGCCCACTGGAGGAAGTAGGCACTGGGCGGCTGCCAGGGGGCAAGCAGGGCCAGGGACTGGACTGCAGGTGACTGCCAGGGGCCAGATGGGGCTGGGGCTGGGGTCAGGGGCTAGGCCGTGGACAGCTGCCAGGGGCCAGGAAGAGTCGGGGCCAGGGGCTGGACCGTGGGCAGCATGAAGGAGACCACCAGGTCCAGAATGGTATCCAGCGCCTGGTGGTCCTCCTCCGTTGTCTCTACTGCACGGGCCACCACGGTGGCCTCCTGCTCCTGGGCCTCAAGCGTCCTCTCAAGGAGGCGAAGAGTCTGTCCCAGAAGGCATGGTCCTCCTGTTCCCTTTACCACCCTCACTCCAGGTCCTGGGCTCACCGGGCCCATGAGTCCACTAGCTGCTCCTCTGCCACTGTGGCCAGCTGATCTAGCAGAAGGGTGCAGTCCTGTGTGCACCCCTGGAGGAGGCAGCACATGTGGAGGGAGCTTGCCAATGGTAGAAGTGCCCCTGGAGGTGCATCCTTGCCGGTGGCTGGTGCTTCTCCCCCATGTGCAGCTGCTGGACCTGCAGAGCCAAGAGACAGAGGTTCTTTGTGAGAATCTGCAACACTTCAGAGATAATATGCACTGTACTATGGAGCTGTGAACTGCCCAGTCTTAGATCAGGGGCTGCAAACACACAGGTGCCCAGGGACCACGGTAGCTTGGTTGGGTAGGTCCTGCCACAGGAGGCCGCTGGCCAAGCCTTCCATCCCCACTCCATCCAAAGGGGCAGGCAGCCCACTTGGTGCTTGCTACAGACAACCTAACTTCCCAATCCTTTACCCAAGCCAAGCCAGGGCTGGCTCCTGCCAGCAGCTGCCACAGCAGCTCTGGACCACTTCCCCGCTTCTCCTCCTACAGGCCAGGCAATTTGCTCCAGTAGCACTAGGCCCATGCTGCCCAGGGTCAGGGGGTGAGGGGCTCCCACACAGCTGGGACACGGAGCTGGTCAAACCTCCTACCTTTCCCCTTCCCTCCCAGCAGCCCTCTCCACAGATGCGGCCTGGGCCAGGGCTCCCACTGCACAGCACCCCTTCTGAAAGTCCCCCAGGCACACCACGACAAACTGTTTGAGCACTCTGAGGGGTGCCCGACCCACTATGCCCTGCTGACGATGATCCCCATGGTGCCCCATGCACAGCTGAGAACCTGGCACGGGGCCCTGGGCTTCGATGGTGCTCTAGGCAAGCACACGCTTCCCCGCAATGTGCGTCACCACCTTGAGGGGCATCTCTGCCTATACTGTGAGTGCTTGACCTCTGCAGCTGAGGAGGAGATTGTCGTTGCCATCAGTGAGTTTCTCTCCATGCGACAGGCCCCTGGCTGTCAAGCTAGGAGGGTGCTGGCATCTCAATAAAGTTTTGAACTGCCTCCCCCTCCCTAAGTATTGAGGGGGGAAGGGAGGGGGGCGGAGAAAGAAATTCTGAGCGGCAGGGTGGATCTCGCCCAGGCAGGGCGGGGGGGAGGGGCAGGGAGGCGAGGAAATGGGGGGCCCCCACCCCCACTGTGCAGGTCCCCTGGCTCCAGGCATGCAGCCCAGGGATGGGTGGACGAGCTGGCATAGGCACGGGTGGTCGCAGTGTCCCCTTACCCACCCCCAGTCCTCCTCTCTGTGCAGGGCTTACCAGATGGGCGTGGCAGGCGATCCTAGTGGTCCAAGTCTGTCCCTGTAGGTGGCGAGGTGCTGCGGCTGCCTACAGTGTCCCAAGGTGTGGAGGCACGGCACCTGGCTGCCTGTGCAGTAGCCCCCTCCGGAGAGCAGCTGGAGCTGGTCACCACTGGGGCCATCCCCAACCTGTCCTCTCCACAGGGGGTGCGCACACCAAGTTGGCGGGACAGGTGTTGGCCCATGCTCCCTGAGTTTGCAGATGAGGCCGGGGACAGGGAGTGCACTGGGACCTGCGCCTTATGCCCTGAAGGGCCCTCCTCAGGAGACTGCTCATCACTGCTGGGTCCCAACAAAGGCTCTGGCAGCCCGCCTGTGCTGGAGCAGACATAATGGCCATGTCTAGGGTTCCTTGTGGCCAGGATGTAGTCCAGCTGCCACATAAAGGCCATAGTCCTGCAGGCAGCCCCAAGCACTGGTCGTGATACATTATGTGGACCCATTGGGCCCACAGGACCTTGACCTTTATGTGACCACTAGTTGCCGCACCACCATGTCTTCATAGATATGGACGCTAGACCGGCTGCCCTGGGCAAACTGCCTCTGCACGTTAGTCTCACCCCACACTGTGATGAGGTCAGTGGTCTCTCCCTCTGACCAGCTGGGGCCCCAAGGCATTGCCTGCAGCATTGGGGACACTGCCATCATGGCTACTTCCATGGACTTTGGGGACTCAGGCAGAGACTCTGGGTGCCAGCAGGGCTTAGCACATGCCCGCAGCTGAGGAGCATGTTGCCCAGGGGGCAGGCAGGTGGTGGAACAGGGGCCAGAGTGAGGGTCTGACAGGGCACAGATTTATGCCTGAGTCACCATCTACGTGCACACTTCTGCACAGTATTTACTGTGAGGTTAATCTGCAGATAGTAGCCAAACACGCAGTAGACTAACTTATTGTGCAGCAAATGCTGTGCATGTGTAGATGATGACTCTTTACTGCGCAGTAGATTAGTCTACTGCGCAGTAAAGAATCATGTGTATACATACCCACTGCAGAGCAAATTAGACTATTCCACAGTAAAACACATGTGTAGATGTGCCTGGAGGGTATGACAGGGGATGGATTATTCTAGACATGCCCTGTATATATACATTCACCTTCTAAAGCAGAGGTGGCCAACCTGAAACATGGGTGCCACAAGTGCCCCAAGTAGCCTGTGTGTGGCATGCATTAGATTGGGGACGGGACAGGCAGCACAATAGTAAACAGGGCAAGGAACAGAAAGCAGAGCATGAGATCAGGCAGGAAGCAAAGGGCAGAAATCAGAAAGCAGAGCAGCAGCTTAGCCAGGGCACATAAGACAGGGAACAGAAAGCTTAGTAGCAGATCAGGTAAGGGAAAGGGATCAGACTGGCATTTGGGAAGGGTGCAGGGCTAATTTGTCTATGCCTGCCAAAAAGGTTGGTCCCACTGATCAAAAGCACCTACTTATGCCACTGTCAAAGACAGGATACTGCCTGACTCAATATGGTACTCTTTACGTACTGATGTTCCTTGTTCTAAGTGTTTCACCCTAATCATTATGTCCTTGTAATCCCAAGTGATGTTTGTTCATGAAAGATCTGATCTCAGAGCTAATAAGGGCCACCAGACTAGGCTCCACTTGGGAAAGCCATAGGAGGTTCATCAGATGACTGCCTGTTTTGTAGCACAACTACCAGTTATATTAATCAGGTAACTCTGCCTAGAAATACCACCCTGGCCCTACTCATTCTTCGGCCCCTGTTAGAAACTAAGGTGCGGTGCAAAGAGGTAAAGACAGGAGACTTTTGGACAGCATTGCCTGGAGAGCACACAGTAGCTCTTTTTCTGAGAGCAAGGCATTTTCAGTTGGCAAATGATGCAGGTGTCGTCCAAAGAGGATTACGAGTTAAACCTAGTAAGTTTTTTTCCTGGTGGACCACAGGCGATGAGCTTGCATCCATCTGACAAATGGATACAAACCTTCTGGGATCTTCCTCGCCAACTGCTTTCTCCTATGCCTTCTATCTTATATTTCCTCCCACTGGACAAACAGACCTTTCCCTAGTAACAGCAATCTCAGTGCAAGCTCAGTAAAGATCTTTTTCCTCCTATAACTCTGATGCTTGTTGTACCACTTGTTGTTAGGTTAGGACATTAGCCTCTCCTCATTTGATTTAATGCCAATTACTCAACTGATAGCCTCTCCTCATTTGATTTAATGCTTATTACATTTTTTTCATTGGGTAGAAAGTGGTATGAGATTTTAACACTGGTGTGACTGACTACACTGTTACCAGCTGAGAGAGACTTGTATTTGTCCAGTGGGAGCCTGGCAACAGCTTGCACCCTTGAGATCCAAGTGTCATACCAAACTAGGTCCCTCCTGAAATCTGATCTTCTCTTTCCAGTTTCATTTATACTAAAATATATTTGATTTCCAGTAACTGCATTGACAGAAAATTTAACTGAATTAGAACTAAGACTGTTGAATTGATTTAAACTAGAATTGTATCCCATGAGAGAAAATTATTGTATTTACTCAAATCCCAGACAACCCAGAATTTAAGATGACCCCCCCATAATTAGATTCTATACATGGACAAGAGGGTCATTTTAAATTTATCCTCCCCACTGCTGGTGGGGCCTGACCCCTGCCTCTTGTCCCTTAATGCGTCTCTGCCCTGACTACCTGACCTCATCTTATCCCCCATGTGCATGCCCCACCAAAGCCTTGAGTACCTTCCCATCCCCCCCAACACCTCCACCTCTGCCACTTACCTTTGCATATAAATTGGCTCCAGCAAAGGTACGAGGTGCGAGAGGAGGTGGGGAGAGCATGAGGGGGGCTGAGCAGAAGTTGTTGAAGGAGAAGAGGGAGAGACAGTGGGAGCGTGGAGAGCAGAAGTTGTGTGGAGGAGGAGGAGGAGGCAGTGGGGGCAGGTTGTGGCCCCAAGCCTGGGGCAGGATCAGAGCCAAAACCACAGCAGCTGCCTGCTCCCCTGCTGCCTCATACTCTAATCCAGGGGTAGGCAACGTTTTGTGGCCAGAGTGCCAAAAAACCACAATGTCTACCTTGGAAGGTGCCGGAGTGCCAGCATGCCAGAAAAACAAAATTCGGGGGTGGGGCACAGTACATGGCAGGTCGCACTGCATATTAGTATATTTAATAATCATAAACGTTGCCTTTGTTGCTGTGTACATTTTTTGTTAAGCATGTTGCAGTGGGAGAGAGAGAGAGAGAAAGAGTGAAAGAGAAAAAAAAAAGAGGAGAGCACAGAGAGAATCAGGCACATACACACTCACACAGAACCACATGTGCACAAACACAGAGAACCAAAATAGACACATGCACACACATCCAGAGCCAGACACATGTGTGCACACACAGACACAGAACCAGAGGCAGACAAACATACAGAACCAGATGCATGGGTGCACAGAGTCGGGCTGCTGGGCCACCGGACAAAGTCCGACCCAACAATGTCCTGGGCCTGCAGAAGCCCCTGTGCTTCCCTGGGGAGCCAGCCCCCGGGCTGCAGTGAGGCCAGCTGAGGTCCTGACCCAGAGCCTACCCATCAGTCCAACCACTTACCCACTTCACACAGCTAAGCCCGCAAAGGTGCGGCGCTCCTGGCAAGGGGCAGTGCCAGCCTCATCCCAGTAGGGGGGCTGAGCCAGTGCTGGGCTTGGAGTGGGTGGGAATCAGGCTGGCTCAGCTGCAAGCCCTGCTGCAAGCAGCCTGGGCTCCATAGTTGGCAGCAGCTACCCCGAGCTGGGGCTGGCTGCAGCCAGGAATCTGCAAACAGGTGCACACGCGCCTCAGAGCAGACGGGGGAAGGGCGGGGGGAAGCTACCCCAGCTCTGGGTAGCTGCTGCCAACCATGGAGCCTGGCCTCCTTCCAGCAGGGCTTGCAGCTTCCGCTGGGAGCAGCCCGGGCTCCATGATTGGCAGCAGTTACCCAGAGCCGGGGCTGATGGTGGCATGCCAAGCAAAATGGCCTCGCGTGCCAGGGGTTGCTGACCCCTGCTCTAATCCAAGATAAGGGGCTTTTTTCCTTCTCAAAGTGAAGAAAAATTAATCCTGGAGGGAACACTATTTCCCTAAGGCACTCTGCCTTAGAGTGTCTTCATCTATTTCCTGATTTGACCAGGGTTAATTTATCATGCGATTGGCCATTTTAAAAGTGCTTTGCAGCCATGCATGTGTGTTATGTCATGGCTGTAGAGAATTTTCAGGGGCCTGATCTTGTGAAAAATAATTTGTGTAATCACCCTAAGTTTTCAAACACTCTTATAATTAGAGAAAAATTCAAACTAAATACCTGCATCTTCTGAAAGCACCGGCATGGCTGTTTGTTCTTAATCCTGGAGGCAAATGTTCAACTTCAATCAAAATGAGTATTTCTTTTTCCTGGACTGTGATTCAGAGTAAATCCTAAAACAAGCAAAAATAATGTTTGAAGTCTGGTATCAGGCACAAAGAGATCACAGAATCATTGAAAAAGTAGAGCTGGAGGAGACCTCAAGAGAGCTAGATCAAATGCTTGCTGAAGATAGGATCCTCCTTGACAAAACCAATATTATGTAAAGTTCTCACTGACAGAACAAGTCAGATATTAAATGGATAAAAACAGGAACTACATTTGATCTTAGCCATGTGAAAAAACCAATAGTAATCAAGTGTTTGTCTAATCTGTTCTTAAAACCTTCAGAGGTCCCCTCTAGGCAGCCTGTTCCAATGCTTAACTGACTTCATAGTGAGAAAGTTATTCCTAATACCCAAAATGAAAAGTCCCCTCATGAGAACCAAGTCCTGAGATTTGGGAACTTTGGTTAGTTGTTTAAAGAAAGCCATGTCCACCTCTTCCTCCTGCTTTGACAGACCTCAGCAGACACCCTTGCTATTCTCCCCTCTGACCTTTACCCAGAAGCTTTCAACAGGTCTTCCTCCTGCTTCATACTGCACCTCAGACATGGCATATGTCTCTTTTACATACAGAGCAACACTGTCTCCTTCTCCCACCTCTTCCTGCCTTTCCTGAAAAAGTTATATCCATCTATGAAAGTACTGCTAAAGCTTCATACAGTGCCTCTTTCTTTCTTGGGTTCAGGGTCCAGTAAGTAATGTAGTTCTGCTCTCATTTGCATAACCATATACCTCATTCTATGGAGCATTCACAGGAGGCTGCATGCTGACCAGGCAGGTACAGGGCTATATACAAGCACCCTGAATGTCCTGGAAAAAAAAACAAACAGAGGACCCTCCCATGTTTTAGCCCCAGTAGCTGAGTGGTTAGGGCACTTGACCAGAAAGCAGATGACCTGGGCCCCAGGCTCATCTTAGGCAGAGGGGGTTTGAACTTGTACATCACTGGTTTTCTAGCACAGTACTGTAACCAACAGTACAGGATAGATATTGTACAGCTGCCCTTCAGTGCTCCTTCTGAAGCGAAGACACTGCACCTTGCATTTGACAGTTATTGAATAAAATTGATGGCGAGAAGTACAGCAATGGATTTTTGGCCCCACTGGGAGAAACAATCCAGGCTAGCACACAGAGCAATATCTGTCTCACTAAGCCCCACCTATCTCCCTCTTTTAGATCCCCAGTGATCCAGCTTCAAGAGCAAGGCTGATACAGGCTGCAGATAATGCCTAACCTGCAGTGTGGCAATTGAAGCACTGTGCTAAAAAGTCCAAGACACTGATTCAAATCCCCTCTGGGTGATGGGAATTTAGAACCCAGGTCATCTGCTTCCTGGGTAAACGCCCTAACCCCTCAGCTAATGGAGCTAAAATTGGTCCCATTGCACCCAATAGCATAACTTAACAGTGGGCAACTGGGGCATAAGCCCCAGGCTCCGCTGTTAAGAGGGTACCAGATTGGACTGAAAGGGAGTACCACCCTCTTTGGCTGCTTGATGCTGGCTACTGAGATGTGTGGCACCTATGATTTGGGTCCAGCAGCTGAGGGCTCATGTCCTTAGTCCCCTCATCAGCCCCTCATCAGCACCACACTACTTGGGAGATGCCACTGCTGGGGAAGGTGTCCATGCAGCCAGGGGATACATAGCCATGTACCTGCCTGGCCACTGTGCAGCCTACTGCACATGATCAGTAGTAGTGTAGCAGTATATACATTCAAACTGCACAGCTACAGGAATTGCAAACTATAAGCATGTGCCCAAAGTGCTACTTATGCCTATATGGTACTTTGCCATCTGTATATTATAAAGGGTAATGAAAATTCATTTCTACTGTATTAATTCAAACAGAAAGATGCACCCAAATTTTCGGACAATCAGTAAGTGTGCGTGTGCATGTGTGTGTGTGTGTACGTACACTTGCACGTATATGCTTTATAAATTCTGGCAAGTAATTTATATCCTTGCAAACATGCCTTTATTCAATTTTTTTTATCTAATACACATAACCAAATATATTTGTAGCACTTCATTGCAAAAAATTGAACAATATTTGACATCTCCCAAACAACGTTAACTTCTCTTCCACCGAGTCAGTTAGAGATGTAACATTTTTGAAGCATCACATTAGTCTCCATCTTCATAGATCACCAAGCCTTAATAATCCATTCACACAAGAGAAAGAATCACACAGTGTATTTGGCTAGTTAGAATCAGCTGTTTCTGCCATTCGGAAGTCATTTCTGATAAAGATTTTAAAATGTATCTTTAAAAGACTTGCTTACACAGATATCCAAAGGCTGAGTCTGTGATATCATCCCACCTTGAATGATAATCAAATCTGTGGTGGGGTCAGGTTTTCTAAATATCATCAGTTGTATGTCTTTCTTAAGAATCCATCACAGGTATTGAATTTAGTTTCAAACAGACAGCAGACTGCCCAAACCATACTTGCTGGGGCCAATTCAGGATCAAAGCTCTTCTGTTATCCATCCTCTTACCTGTGCTTGAACAAATTCCTTTTGAAAATTTCTCTAATGGCTGGCTTTTGCACTCACAAACTACATATAAAGACAATTTATGGCCATATGCTGTCACAGAGTATTACAATTATCTGCTGCTTCTCATTTCCTACAGTGATCACTCTAACCTGTTTCTTCCATTTTTTGAATTGTGGTATTCAAAAAAATATAAGTGTCTATTCAGTCTTTCCTATCTGCCCAAATTAGAATTGTTTGCTAGAATGGAGGGTAATAAAATGCTGAAAATGCAAAAGCTTTTCTTCCAATTCTTGAAGAGACTTCTGACATATTTAAGGGAAAGGACCTGGGCAGGCACAGGTGTATCCTGCAAATCAATGCCACAACACAGGTGGTGTTTCCAGTAGAGGTTTAGCTTCTTTGACCACAGGATGATGTTCCAAGAAGAAGGATCACTAGGAAGAGATGGGATCCACCTGACAAAGAGAGGGAAGAGCATCTTCACAGACAGGCTCGCTAACCTGGGGAGGATGGCTTTAAACTAGGTTTGCTGGGGGATAGAGACCAAAGCTCTGAGGTAAGTGGGGAAGTGGGCGACCTGGAGGAAGAGCAAGCAGGAGGGGGCAACAGAGGAGGTGTTCTCATTCTTCCTGAGAAACCAGGGCAATCAACTAGCTACCTTAGGTGCCTGTACATGAATGCACAAAGCCTGAGAAACAAGCAGGAAGAACTGAAAATCCTTGCACAGTCACAGCACTATGACGTGACTGAAATAACAGAGACCTGACTCTCTGGAGCACTGTCATGGATAGGTACAAACTATTCAGAAGAGGAGGAGTTGCACTTTATGTAAAAGAGTTGTGTAATTGCTCAGAGCTCCAGTATAACTGGAGGTAGGCCTGTCAAAAGTCTCTGGGTTAGGGTCAGAGGAGAGAACAACAAGGGTGATGCCGTGGTTGAGATCTGCTATAGACCACCACACCAGGAGGACATGGTGGATGAGGCTTTCTTCAAACAGCTAGTGGAAATTTCCCAGTCACAGGTCCTGATTCTCATGGGGGACTTCAATCACTCTGCCATCAGCTGGGGAGGCAATACAGCAATGCTCAGGCAATCTAGGAAATTTTTGGAGAATGTGTGGGGACAGCTTCCTGGTACAAGTGCTGGCACAGCTGACTAGGGGTTGTGCTCTTCTTGACCTGCTGCTCACAAACAGGGAAGAATTGGTCAGGAATGCACTAGCAGATGGCAACTTGGGCAGCAGTGACCACAAGATGACTGAGGTCAGGATCCTGAGAAAAGGAAGGATGGAGAGCAACAGAGTAAGGACTCTGGACTTCAGAAAATCAGACTTCGACTTGCTCAGAGACCTCATGGGCAAGATCTCCTGGCAAGCCAGTCTGATGGGGAGAGGAGTTCAGGAGAGCTGGCTGTACTTTAAAGAAGCCTTACTGAGAGTGCAGGAACAAACCATCCCAATTAGCAGGAAGACTAGCAAGTACGGCAGAAGACCAGTTTGGCGTAGCAGGGAACTCTTCAGTAAACTAAATCACAAAAAGGAAACTTGTAAGAAGTGGAAACTTGGACACACAACTAGGGAGGAGTGTAAGAGCATTGCTCAGGCATGCAGGGACAAAGTCAGGAAGGCCAAAGCACAATTAGTTGCAGCTAGCAAGGGATGTGGAGGGTAACAAGATGGGTTTCTACAAGTATGTCAGTAACAAGAGGAAGATCAGGGAAAGTGTGGGTCACTTAATGAATGGAGGAGGGAACCTAGTGACAGAGGATGCAGAAAAGGCTGAAGTACTCAATGCCTTTTTCACCTCAGTCTTCACAAGCAAGGTCAGCTCCCCAGTTTAGGAAGAAGATGAGCAGCCAACAGTGGCTAAAGAACAGGTTAGGGGCTATTTAGAAAAGTCAGACATACACAAGTCCATGGGGCTGTAGGGCTGGATGGGATGCACCCGAGGGTGCTGAGGAAGTTGACTGATGTGAGTGCAGAGCTGCTGGCCATTATCTTTGAAAATGCACAGCTATCAGGAGAGGTCCTGAATGACTGGAAATGGGTAAACACAGTGCCCGTATTTAAGAAAGGGATAAAGGCGAACTACAAACAGGTCCACCTCACCTCAGTCCCTGGAAAAATAATGGAGCAGGTCTTCAAGGAATCCATTTCTAAGCACATGGAGGAGAAGAAGGTGATTAGGAAAGTCAGCATGAATTCACCAAGGGAAAGTCATTACTGACCAACCTGACTGTCCTCTGTGATGAGATGACTGGCTCTCTGGATGAGGGGAAACCAGTGGATGTGGTACACCTTGATTTTAACAAGGCTGTTGATACAGTCTCCTACAACATTCTCTCAGGCAAGCTAAGGAAGTATGGGCTGGATGAATGGACTGTTGTAAGGTGATGTTCCCACTGGACCACATCCCCGACCTCACCAACTGCTTCCAAATGTCTTTTCTCATACAGGAGCCACCATGCTTCCTTTTCTTTGGATTTCAGGGCTGTTTCAAAATAAAAATTCCTGCCACGCTTTTTTTGTTTTTACCAATGTTAAGTGTTCAGCTCCATTTATTCCAGTCCTAAGTCCTTCATATGGAAGCTGATGGACTATTAACCATTTGTAGGAGTCTGGGGCTCCAACCTCCACCTCAATGTTAAAAATAGGTCCAGTCCAACGTTAAACGAAAGCATGCAGCCTTCCTTTACACAATATTGATAAACAAAACAAAACAAAATGAACCCACTTGGGGTGCAGTTCTTGTTGCTAATTTTATGAGCACTTCTTACCCAAAGTCCAGTTGATGTTATAGGGGTCTAAAGTATCCAGGGCATCCCAAAATTAACTCTGCCCAGCTACTATACCATTCCTGAAATATTCTAAGGCTCAGATCCCTGAAGTTTCTGACCAGCTTTGGGTTTGTCATACCATGCACCCAAATCCACCACTTCCTGGAGTTCTCTCCTGGTCTCAGCTCCATAATATCATATACATGTCCATTAGCCTCAAAACCACCCCTGCTGCTGACCACACTATACCCTCCTACCCCCTGTGTCAAGCATTCAGTTATACAAACACTGTCAGCCTATCCCCACAGTGCTTTTGGGGGCTAAGGTACCCACAGGCAACAAGTAAAATGCTTAAGGCAACAGAAAAGTCTGAGTGCTTGTAGCACACCACACTAAACTTGAAGTCAATACCACCTGAGTTTCTCATCTCTACAGAGTCCTTAATCAACGGGTTGTCTGTAAACACACCATCAATCCCATTCAAGGGTCCTCACTCCCCTTCTCTCTCTCCTGGGCTGCCATTTCCTCCTCCTTTTATCCTCAGTGCCTGCCCACATGCAAGCTATTTGCTTCCTCAAAAAGGGGTGGGGTGTCACCGTGCACTCCTTCTGATAATGTTCAGGTTGGTCACAGCTTGTTTGTGATTTTTCCTGTCATGGTAAGCTCGTTCCCCACCCCTTCTGTTCTTTTCCCTCACAGGTGGATAGAAAACTGGCTCGAGCATCAGGCATAGAGGGTAGTAATCAATGGCTCGATGTCTAGTTGGCAGCCGGTATCAAGTGGAGTGCCCCAGGGGTCGGTCCTGAGGCCAGTTTTGTTCAATGTCTTCATCAATGACCAGGAAGATGGCATAGAGTGCACCCTCAGCAAGTTTGCAGATAACACCAAGCTGGGGGGGAGTAGAAGATACATTGGAGGGTAGGGCTAGGATTCAGAGTGACCCAGACAAATTGGAGGATTGGGGCAAAAGAAATCTCATGAGGTTCAACAAGGACAAGTGCAAAGTCCTGCGCTTAGGACGGAATAATTCCATGCACTGGTTCAGGCTGGGGACTGACTATCTGGGCAGCAGCTCTGCAGAAACGGACCTAGGGTTTACAGTGGACAATAAGCTGAATATGAGCCAACAGTGTGTCCTTGTTACCAAGAAGGCTAATGGCATACTGAGCTGTATTGGCTGGAGTGCTGCAAGCAGGGCAAGGGACATGATTATTCCCCTCTATTCAGCACCGGTAAAGCTACTTTTGCAGTACTGTATTCAGTTGTGCCCTCCACTACAGAAAGGATGTGGGCAAATTGGAGAGAGTCCAGAGGAGGCCAATGAAAACAGTGAGGGGGTTGGTGCAAATGACTTTTGGGGAGAGGCTGAGAGAACTGGACTTATATAGTCTAGAGAAGAGAAGACTGAGAGGGGATTTAATAGCAGCCTTCAACTACCTGAAGGGAGGTTTGAAAGAGGATGGAGCTAAACTGTTCTCAGTGGTGGCTGATGACAGAACAAGGAGCAATGGTCTCAAGTTGCAGCAATTGACATTTAAGTTAGATATCAGGAAGAATTTTCTTACTAGTAAAGTAGTAAAGCACTGGAACAGGCTACCCAGAGAGGATGTAGATTCTCCATCCTTGGAAGTTTTTAAGACCTGGCTAGGCAAAGCCTTGGCTGGGATGATCTAGTTAGGGCTGGTCCTGCTTTGAGCAGGAGGTTGGACTAGATGACCTCCTGAGGTCCCTTCCAACCCTAATTTTCTATGATTCACTCGTCTTTCTGACATATTGATTCACCACATGTTTTTAAATGCCATGTTGTCAGTAACCAGATGGACTAAGCCAAAGAAAATTTACGTCAGTCCTTTCAAGTTCAAGAATAGTGACAGAAATGAAAATTTTCTTCAATTAATGGATCACTTCCTTTGAAAACATTTCAAGGGCTACATATTAAGTAGTATTAAATGGTCATCATGAAAAGTCTTAGATCATTTGCTTTTATGGTTGCTTAGAGCACATCCCACACCACATGCCATGAAAAGAAGTCCTTAACTCCTTGTGACATGGGGCCATCATGAGGCCGGTCACAGCTCACAATATTGGCTGCCCACCTGTCTAGGGAAGTCTGCCCACCTGTGTCACCTGTCATGCCATGTGACTGCCTGACTGGACTTGCTCCCACCTTCAGGCTGGTCTTCAGCCTGCTCAAGCCCTTAGTGAGGTACCCAAAGGTGCTCTGCCATGCTCCTGAACCATTAAATGGCTGGTTCAACAACTATTCCACCCAATTTCATTTGAGCTTTTTGTTTTAAGGCAGGAAACTTCTGATTTGTATGCTGCCCTTGACCACAGGCTTGCTTTCTAATGAAAATCTGTTGCAGCACAAGAAACCTTAAACACACTCAATATATCTTTAATGGAAAGAAAGCTCCTTCCTGAGGTGCATGCATCAGAACAGTGAGACCTTTCTTTCCTCAGCCAGCTATATAAATGCAAACCTTCTAATAAAATACATAAGAACAAAGCCAAAAGGAGACGTTAAATATGTGTTTTCTTCCAAATATAAGTAGTGTCACTAAGGTTAATGAGATTACTCGCATGCTATACAGTCAAAACATGATTTAAGTGCTTCACTAGAACAGGGCTAGAGTATTCCTAAATTTGAGTACTGCCCTGTAGTCCAGCGGTCTGCAATCTTTTAAGGCTGCCAGCTGGATTGAACCAGTTCAGGTGAGAGGTGTGCTGGAGGGTGAGCCCAGCTGCTGCTCCAGTTTTTCCACCCTGTGGGCATGGGGGAAAATGCTGGCTGCTGCTACTTTTTTCTGTGCCTGCATGAGGAAAGTGCCTGCCACCATTGCTATTCCCCTACACCGGCACAGGAAAAACATCCACTGCCACTCTTCCCTGTGCAATGAGGGGAAAGTAACTGCTGTTTAAGTCTCCCACCACCTAATGCCACCAAACTCCCATGTCCGTGGGCTAGATAAAATGCTCCGTGGGCAGATTCGGTCCACTGGCTGTAGACTGCCAACCCCTGCTATAGATCATATGACCCAATAGTCTCCGACAACATCAGAGATTATGGTAAGGTTTCTGTCCAAATTCAGATTGATACATTAGGTTGCAGATCTTAAGTGTTTTAAATTATGGAAGTAGGTACAATACAGAATTTTGGTGCAAGCGATACAGCTGTTTCTTTAACAAGACAACAGTGACCACTTGAAATCGTACTTGCAGTGCCAGTATCCTATTTGGCATTTTCAATTAAGTATTTCTTGTCATATAACTCTCTTGTAACTACTCCAGGCTTGACTGTATGGCTCACTATATTGACACCACGGTTTTTATCCTGATCATACTTGATGGACAAATAAAGAATTATGACAATGATAAACACGGATTCTTTGAAGCCATATGAACATTTCAAAAGCAAACCAAAGAAACTGGGTGCTCATACTAATTATTTCTGCTAAACTATTTGGTGATGTTTAATAAGCACATGGGACACTTGAATCCATGCATCTAAGTAAGAACTGCTGAAGTGAGTTACTGTGTGGTTGAATTGTGGGCCATTATCCATTACTAAACTAAAGCTGAATCTTTTAGCATCCAAACTGAATTTTACATTAGTTATTCCATGGCTACACTCAGAATTGTGCAATGACTCGCTTCAAACAAAATCCAAGTAGCTGTAATAGGCTGTAATATTGTCCACTTGATTTAAATAGATTTATGCCAAGGTTGAACCATGGTTGATCGGGAATTTCATTATTTCAGATGTTCTTTTGCATTGTTTGCTGTATTTATTGTATATTCCAGGTGAGTAAACCTTGTCTTCAAGGCAATACCTATGTATAACCAAAATAGCATTTTTTTTTTTTACTATTCCTTTCATTTATCAATATCCAGTTGGACACTTTATATTATGCTTAACATTAATTGCTTCATAAAATTATGAAATATAATTAAAATATTATGACCTGTCATTTGTACAGAAATGCTTCATATGCAACAATTTCTCCTCTGTACTTCCCTCCCCAGCCCGACCCCCTCAAAATGATGGGAGGAGACTGGAGCTTTAAGAATCTAGCCAAGGCTGAATTGAGTAATTTTTGTATTTCTTGTACTGAAAATAGAGAACGTGCAAATGATTGACCTGCAATCCCTCAAAAGTATGACCCTTTACAAGGTCCACCGTGACCTTGTGTGTGGTCTGAGAAACATGAATATTATTCTAACACACTTCGGCATAACCCCATTGGAGGGCCAAACATTTTAGCTAAATTAGTTTTTGCTATAATGCAGGGATGGGCAAAATACGGCCCCTGGGCCAGATCCAAGTGCCAAGGGATTCTATCCAGTCTGCGGTGGGTCCCTCAGCCCTGCCTGGCCCAGGTACAGGAGGCAGCCTGGGCTGTGGCGCATGCAGCTAGTCCCACCACCCGCAGGCACACAGCAGGGTGGGGGTGGCGCGGAAGCTAGACTCAGGGTCCCGGCAGCCCCCACGGCAGTGGCTCACCCTTCCTGGTTGCCAGTGCCAGTGTCTCCACCACCACTGGACCCAGCCCCATTGCTCAGGCACCCCAGCCTGTCTGCTCTGCACCTATGGCCAGAGGTGCTGAACAGAGCGGGAAGCCAGGGTCTCCACGGAGGCTCATCTGTGACTCCCAAAGGCAGAGCACACTTGGCCAGGCATATGGGATGGGGCCATAGGTGGGTGGGGAGCAGCATCAGGAGTGGAATAGGTTGATGGAGCCAGGGCAGCTCCCCGCACATCCCTATGACCAATGCCAGTTCTGCAAGCAGGGACACGTGGGGAGTGGATTGCAGCTCTGCCCCGGACCCCAGTCCTACGATCCCAGCCCCAACCCCATCTGTCCTGCTCCTGATCACACAGCTGAGCACACCCTGCCCAAGCCAGTCCTGGACCGATCTCCATGGAAACCCTACCTGCCTATTCGCCTGGTGCCCCCAGCAATGGGTGCAGGGTGGATAGGCCAGGGGCACCAGGCAGGGGTCAGCACACCCCCCCCCACACGGCAGCAGCTCACTAAAACTATTTAAGTGGCCCTCGAGCCCAAATAATTGCCTACCCCTGCTATAATGGGGACCTATAGGCATGCAGTGAGGCTGCTTGGCCATACTGTAATTACAGTGTGTTGGAGCAGACTTGATTAATCAAGTCTGCAGAAGCGTGGTAATTACTGCGCTCCAGCAGACTTGAGCGTCACACGCACCGCTGCCCCTGCACTGAAAAATGGTGGCGGAGTGGTTTGACTAAAGCTCATCCAATGAGCTCTAGTTAAAGCTGCCATTTTTCAGCATGGGGATGCTGATGCACGTGATGCCCCTTCTGAGCATGTGTATAAATGCCCTATGGTTTTACCTGTCAATCTGGGTTCATAGGTTAACATACAATGTAGCTTCAGGATTGTGGAGGTATTTTTTCCAAAATGGATAATAAAAATCATTTTTCTTTATTTATTTTTTTTAAGCTTTTGCATTTTAACAACTTTTCCAAAGAAAGCCCTCTCTGGAAAGCAGCGCAGGAAAGGCACCTGCAAACGATTTGGGGTGTTTTGCAATTTCATGCCTTCCAGCTGTGAGGCAATTCTTTGTTCACCAAAAAATGCAATGCATGGCCCACCCAATCTTTTACTGAACCGTGGGATGTGCTTAAGTACGGTACTGGAAAGCAGAATGAAGTCGCTAGGATTTTTTTTTTTTTTTTTGGGTATGCAAATCACTGCTGCTCCGGCGAAGATGCTAATTCCCACAAGGCAGCTGCATTAGGCCGGGCCTTTTTCGGTGCTTCGCTATCATCCTCCTCCCATCACTTCAGACATGTCAGACCTCGGGCATGCGAAAGCACGAAGAATGAAACCCAAGTCGCGGCCCCGGCCCCGGCCCCGGCCCCGCACCCCGGGGTGCGAATTCCGATACTTGCCAGGCCCCCACCCCCTTCCCCGCCCCGCCGCCGGGCTCCCGCCGGCTCG
>NW_005841974.1:1324992-1325315 GCF_000455745.1 Alligator sinensis | reverse complement strand
CGAGCCCGGCGTGACCCCGCGGCCGCCGCCTCCCGGGCAGCGAGAGCCAGGGTCGGACGGGACGGGACGGGAAGGAAAGGAAAGGGAAGGAGGGGCCCTTCGGCACAGGCCCAGGCCCGTCCTGTCCTGAGAGCGAGGAGCGGCCCCAGGCCCTGCAGCACACCTTGGTTCAGGATCTGGCCGCGCAGGGCAGGGGCGGGCAATTATTTCAGGCGGAGGGCCGCTCCGCTTACCGAGTGTTGGCAAGCCATCGAGGGCTACATGATGGGCAGCCAGGGGCAGATAAATATTAATTTTCTACATTTTTAGGGGACTTGCGGGCC
>NW_005841974.1:1318950-1324967 GCF_000455745.1 Alligator sinensis | reverse complement strand
GGGCCTGCCTCCGGCCCGCCAGCCGCATTTTGCCCACCCCGTCATAGGGTGTCCCTGCTCCCAGGAGCTTGAGAGCTCAGCATGACCAGAAAGGACAGCTGTGAAGCAGGGCAAGCAGATTCTGTCATGAGCCGCCATTACTGCGCCCGTATCACAGGGTATTGTGACAGTTTTAAGGAGTCTTGCCTTTTTATTAGTATTATTTCTACCTGGACATTGGCGATGTGTCGGGGGTGCACACAGGTGCCCTGAGCATGGCGGTGCACCCCCTGCAGAAAGGTACTGCCAGCAGCTCCTGCGGGCAGTTACCGCTCACCGCTGCCCCCTCCTTGCTACCAACATTGCTGCCGGTGTCTGCGGGCAGTCTGCAATTGCCACTGGCCGCCACTGCCACTCCCAGCAGCGTCTGTGGGTTGTTGCCAACCACCGGTCGACGCTCGCCACCTGCCCCCGCCCAACAGCATCGCGGCTGCCTGTGGGAGCTCCCCACTTGCCGCCACCACGCTCTCACTGCCAACAGTGCTGCTGCCGCCTGCAGAAGCTCGCCGTGCCCCCCCAGCCTCCAGGGGCATGCGGTGTTCATGCACCTGGAGCTCCCTCGCATGATGGTAGGGCCTAGTAGAAAACTGGAAGACACTAAGCAGGACAAAAGCAGGAGATGGTCACTTGATACCATGGCTGAGTTAATAGGTCGGGCACAATCAAAGCCATGGAAAACGTTAAAGGTAAGGACTGCTAACTTTTGTTTGATGTGGCGGAAAGTGAGGAGCCAGTAGACAGATGCAAAAAGAGGGATGGTGTAGTCCAGTGAAGGGAGCCAACCTTTTGGTAAGAGTGCCGGGGGTCACAGCATGCCAAAGGTAAGTCCTGCACCCTCCCTGAGTGCCAGTAGGGTGGCCATCCTAGAGGACAGTCCGGTTGTCCTCTGTTGATACAAAATCCAACACCTTTATGTCTTCTGTTTTTCTCTTGAAGATCAAAATAGAGGATATAAAGGCATCGGGTTTCGTATCAATAGAGGACAGAGTAGCCACCCTAAGGACCAGTCTGATCCCCTTCCCCTGCCCAATCTGGTGCTCTGTTTTTTTATTCTTCCCTTAAAAACCAATTGCATACCAACCTAGTAAACTGCCAGCTCAGTTTTACACGGTCCGGGACTATCGTACTGTCCAAATCCAGTTTACTTTGGAGTCGCCTCCTATCAAACCCTGTCATACAAAGAACACATCATGAAGACAAACGCAAAGGTGAGCACTCGGAACAACATTCTTTATAAGCTTGCCAATTCAAAATGGGGAGCTAGTCCCTCAACCATCTGAACCACAGCTCTGGCTTTCAGCTTCGCCTCTGCCAAGTATGCATGCCTTGTATGGGACGGATCCATACACGCTAAGCGCCTTGACCTCATTCTGAACAACAGCTTCTGATGGTTCACAGGATGTTTGAAGCCTGCCAGCCTAAACAGCATGTACCTGCTGGCTGGCATCACTCCACCTGACATGAGAAGAGCAGTGGCCAGCAGGACAGAACAATCGAGACAAACTGAAGGTGTGAGACACCTGCTATATGACCATCCCACAGCACACAAACATCTGAAGTCATGCAGGAGTTTCCTCACCAGCACCCAACTGCTTGATGCTGCACCCAAGGAGACACAACTACAAGTGTGGAGCGAGAGGCAAAAGAAAATACATGACAGCAGAAAATAGACATTGCAGCAGCCAAGCCACTGGGGGCTTAGAAACCATGGCAAAGGTGGTGATGCCTCAACTGCCTATGTACCAGAGTCAGATGCTTCAAGGAACTAATGAAGAAGAGGGGCTACACCATTGGTTCAACCACCTGTGACTGCAGCACAGAGGCTTAGACTATGCAACACCTGCTTGAAGGCACGTGTACAATGAAAGACATCGCAAGGTACAACAAATGAGCAAAAGCATGTGTAACAAAATGGTCAAATGTAGTGTAGAAGCATGAGAAGAATTCCTCCCTTAAATGATGCTGTTCTCCCTGCTCCCTCCACAATCTGCCATGTGCCACACACACAAAGGCTGCCCATGATACTTACGGTACATATGCTATGGGTTGGCCATCCCTGGTAGTCTGCACAAGGGCTGTCCAACTGGCAGCCCAAGGGTTACATGTGGCCCCCAGAGGGTTTGTATGAGGCCTACAGGCTCCCACCTACACTGCGGGTGCCTGGTGCATGCAGCTGGGAGTGGGGTGTCAGGCTTTACATGCAGGATGCAGGATGGGGAGACGGGGTTGCTTAGCTTCTCCCCTACCCAGACACTTGCAGCAACCCCATCCTTCTGAGCCAGTGGGGAGACTTACGCTTGTGCTATGCTGCTGCCCATGGACATATGAACAGGGATGGCACTGGGCAGCCTGGCTACACCCTTTCCCAGCTGTGTGTGCTGCAACTTCCTCTGCAGGCCAGGTGCACCAAGCAGGAGCCAGGTTGCCTGTTCTGGGTTGGGGGAGGGGAAGCTGGGCTGGCCAGCACCCTGCTTATCCTGTGAGCAGCATGGGCAGCACTATAGCATAGGCAGCTTGCCCCTTACCCGCACTGCCAGCCTCATATGTACCTTGCAGGTGGAGCTAGGCTGCCTGTACAGAACAGGGGCTGCCTATCTGGGTTGTGTGGCTGTGCCGGGTCCTGGGCTATGTGCAAGGGAGGAGTTGTGGGGGTGGTGGAAAAGGTGCTGCGCAGCCCATCCAGTGCATGTGGCTGGGAAATCTGTGCCAGTGGACAGCCCATGGAGTGGGGGGTGGGGATCCAAGGGGATACCTGTGTGGAATGTGACCCCCGGTTCTGTGGCCGCATGGCATTTGGCCCCCGGCTGCCTGGAAGTTGGGCAGCCTCAGTCTGTTCAATAAGCCGGGAAGTTATTTTGGCAGCATCATTTTGAATGGATAAGAGGAAACCAGATTGCATTTAAGTCCCAAAACAAGAAAATTATAGCAATTATGTTCTGAGAAGGTGAAGCATTGAATTAGAGATTTTAGCATGGAGGAGGAGACAAAACAGGAATGAATTTCATTTTAAACAAAGAAAGGCTATTTTGTTCATGTTCACATGGCTTTTACAGCTGTTAAATCTGGGCATCTCTCTAAGGTATGCATTAGACATTCAGTGTATGTTGGCTCATAACTAACAACACTGGGGCTGTGCTAAGGCATAGTAGTATCAAGCTATTGCACAGTAACATAAGAAAAAACATGCAGGGACACTACTGCACATTAATGCCGGTTACTGCGCAATCATTCAGTACTTGGTTAGGCAAGTACTAAAAGCCTGCACAGTAACAACTGTGCAGTCCATTGCTTGTGTAGACGTGGCTTGTGTGTAGCATGGAATAGCGAGCTCCTCCTCAATCCTTGAAGCTGTGCATTCAGTGAGCCCATGACGTATTAGCTCAGGACTGCAAATTACAGAATCTAATGAAACATTTAGGGTTTTTACATTTTTTTCTTAACAAACTTGGCAATTCCATTAAAATCTACATGAAAAGTAGATTTAAACAGATTTAAATTTGTTTCTTCAGCTTCAAATCTGGCCTATCTGATCCTATCTGCATTACAGTAATTTTTAATCATACAATTACATAATTTTCAAAGACAGCATATATATTTCTCCTACAGCTGAACATGAGAAGGAGATAGCTGTTTGCAGCAGATGCTGGTACTGCTTTGCAACCAATTCTTATATAGCCCACATATGTAAAAATTATATAGCCTAAATGAGGTCCTACAAGGGGCCTCATGCAGCTAAGACCAGCATTAATTGGCTGTAGCATGAGCCAGGCAGTGAGATAGGCAACTGTGCTGGATCAGAGAGCAGAGAGGTACAGGACAGGCAGTGTAGCTGTAGAGACCAGGTGTGAGGGAGCAGAAAAGAGACCAAAGCAGGTGGGGGAGGCCATGAGGGAGGCATAGAGGAAGGCTGAGGTAGGCAGCCTGGGCTGGGGAACAGAGTGCACCTAGCTAAACAGTGTAGGAAATTGGATTGTCCTGGGCCCAGTCATGCAAGTCATGACTGCTGCTAGCCACATTTTAATCATGTAATATATGGGTGGCCAACCTAAGTCACAAGTGTAGCATGGAACACTGAGCCAGGCTGGGGACTGATTGGCTAAGCAGCAGCTCTATGAAAAAAGTGTCTGAGGGTTACAGTGGACAATAAGCTGAATATGAGTCAACTGTGTGCCCTCGTTGTAAAGAAAGCTAACAGCATACTCGACTGCATTAGTAGGAGTATTGCCAGCAACTGAAGGAAGTAATTATTCTTCTCTATTTGGCACTGGTGAGGCCACATATGGAGTACTACGTGGAGTACAAAAATGGTTAGGGACCTGGGAACATGACTTCTGAAGAGAGACTGAGGGAACTGGGCTTATTTAGTCCAGAGAAAAGAAAACTGAGGAGGGATTTAATAGCAGCCTTCAACTATCTGAAGGGAGGTTCTAAAGAGGATGAAGCTAGACTGTTCTCAGTGGTGGCAGATGGCAGAACAAGGAGCAATAGTCTCAAGTTGCAGCAAGGGAAGTTTAGGTTGGATATTAAGAAAAACTCTCATTAGGAGGGTAGTGAAGCGCTGGAACAGGTTACCCAGCAAGGTTGTGGACTCACCATCCTTGGAGGTTTTTAAGACCTGGCTAGACAAAGCCTTGATTGGGCTGATCTGGTTGGGGATGGTCCTGCATTGAGCAGGCGGTTGGACTAGATGACTTCCTGAGGTGCCTTCCAACCCTAATTTTCTATGGCCATGTGTAGACGAAACGAGGGGCATGTGTGCATGACAGTTTAAAGCGGATTAAATGCTTTTGCACTGCTTTAATGGTATTGGTGTTTGCACGTGTAATTCCAGCCACTGTAGCAAATTCGGCGGCATAATGCGCCTTAAATAACTTAGGCTGCAGCAAACTAAAACTCCTCCAAGAAGTTTTAGTTTGCTGCCCTACAGCCGCGGAGCAAAGCACCTGGCTCTGTGCAGCTCAGGGGCTCTGCAGGGAGCCTGTGCAGGCAGCCTGGCAGTAGCCTGGGAAGGCAGGCTCTGCCCAAGAGAAGTGGCCAGCCTGATCTTTTTTTTTCCCTGGTGCCTGCCTACCTGAGCTGCATGGAGGCCCGGTGCTTCCCTCTGCGGGTGCGGTGCCCCCTGGGACCACCCGAGCTGGGTGCCTGCAGGCAGGTGCTGCCTGCGGGGGGCCGCTATCACCACAGAGGGAAGTACCAGTCCCTCCCTGCCCACCCCTTGCAGCCCAGGGACCTCTCCGCCCGCTGGCAGCTCACCCTCCCCTCCCCGCCACTGGTGAGGCAGGTAAGTTTGGGTGTGTGCAGGACACGGGGGTTTAAAGGGCCCTAAATTGAAGCAGTGTTTTTAAAAACCCACCACTTCAATTTAGGGCCCCCGTTTCATCTACACACACCCTATGATTCTAAGTGCCATGAATGGCACAGGCAGCCCTATGTGTAGGGACCTACCTAATCCGCAGGGGCTGTCCCCTGATTGCACAGGCAGATTGCAGGTCTGCGCAGCCATTTCACAGGCAGTGTGTGGCAGGGCCCCCATCCTTCTGATTGGCCCAGGGGCCTCAGTGGCTCTGCCTCTCACCACTGATTGACTGTGGTCTCACCCCTCACTGCTGATTGGTGCAGAGGTTGAGGCCACATAACAGGTAGCCCTGGCAGCTAATCAAAGGGGAGGAGGAGGGCTGGCAGCCATCTTGCCAGCAGCAGTTTGAGTGGATAGCCACTCCCATCTGCCAGCACTTTATTTTTAGTAAGTTGTTTTTTTCCCCTGTGGATTCCACAGGCATTGCCCACATTTTGAGGGCAATGCTGGATTTCATGGAATCCACAAACTCTGAACTCACAAAGTCGGTAAGTCCCTACTTATGTGGCACACACTAGATCAGGCAGGAGACAACAGCAAATAGGGCAGAAAGCAGAGCAACAGATCTGGCGGGGGAATGGGATCAGAATGGTTCTTGGGAAGGGTGCAGGGCTAATTTGTG
>NW_005841974.1:1313791-1318880 GCF_000455745.1 Alligator sinensis | reverse complement strand
CATTCCTGCCAAAAAGGTTGGCCCTCACTGATCTAATAGGTGAAATAGTATTTAGGTCCCTGTGTATACAAACATTTAGATATGAAAGTTTCACACATTCATACTGATTTCAGCCTATGCACAGAAATGTTGCAACTCTTGATACTGGGTCAAAAGCTATTTTGTAACTTGCATTTTAAATGATTTAATTCTTTATGAATGTACAACTCCGCTTAGGTACAATATAGGAGTAGAATAAACCCTTCTTTTTATATTATTAGGAGACTGAAATATATAATTGTTATGGTGACATGCAATTTTCTAAAAAAAAGACACTTTCATTTACTGAAGCCTTCTGGGATGGATAACCCATTAAGTTCTAAAATGAGCAGCACATATGCACAATTTCCTTCTCTTATTTATTTGTATTGAATTGCTCTTAAAAAAAATTTTAGAACACCATAAATGCATCCAATAACGTGTTTGCAGAAGCCTATTTTATAAGTTTTGTTCATGTTCCTCTTTCCTTCACATGTGTTCAAGACATAGACCTGGAACCCCCCAACCCCCCAAAAGCACTGACTGACATCAAGGGTGCAAATTCAGGCTCTCAAAATTGTGACGTGACAGTAAAATATATGTAGTCCAGAGGCTTTTGAATACTTGCGTAATTAAACAGTTTATACCCTTGAGAGTGTAAATATGTACAATCGTGAAATCAGATTGCAGCAGCTATTGAATGTATGCAGTTACAGTAATGTGTATTCATTCTGGAGCATTTTCTGTTGTCAGAAACTTGTTAGTTAATGAATTATGTCACCTTTTCAAATTACAGTCTGAAAAAGCACAGCACATACATTTTTGTACCTCATTATTTCGCTTCTTTGAATGAATATTTACTTTGTAGGTTTTCCCATTTTAAGTAGACATGTGAATTACCTGCATAGAATTAGTCAAAGATTTTTTTCCTCCAGTGAATATAGGTCAAATTTTGCTAGCTATATTTCATACAGTATCTCAAGTAAAGGGTAGAAGGAGGAAGTGACACTAAAAGCTCTACACATACACATGCACAATTTCTATACATGCTATATGTAATAGCTCCAAGAAGATGAAAAACTACAAATAGTATACCACAGCAAGTGAGAAAAAAACCAACATTATTAGAAATAAATGGTGGTAACACTTCCTCTCATAATTTCTCTTTGCTCTATGTCAGGGGCAGGCAATTATTTCAGGCGGAGGGCTGCTTACTGAGTTTTGGCAAGCCATCGAGGGCCGCATGACAGGTAGCTGGGGGTAGATAAATATTACATTTTTTAGGGGCTCTGCAGACCAGATAGAATGGCCTGGTGGGCCACATCTGGCCCACCCCTGCTCTATATCATAGTGAGTCTGGATTGTAAACTGTTTGAAATAGGAATATTGGGTCAGATCCTCAGGCCTTCTCTAGAGTACATATTGGCATAGTAACTGGTTTAACAGACTGAAATGGCTCCTATGCTGCCACCCCCTGAGCTTCCAGTCTCATTAAGGGATGAGGTATAGCCAGAACATCTCTGTGCCTGGCTATTATCTTTCTGCCTACCTCTTGTGGTTTTAATGGCAACTGTGAGCAACCAGCCTAAATTAGAGCAACAGTTTTTCTCTTATTTATCCATAAATGTACACTTATTCTCCAAGATGCAGTTACAAAAAATAAAAATCCTAAAAACGATCATATAAAAATTACCTCTTTCTAGTAAGCCAGAAGGGGAAAGGGAGATCTTTTTCTTGGGACATGTCACACATGCAGTCATAGCCACCAATATCAACATTTAGAAAGAGAGCTCAATTAGCTACATCAACCTATACCACAGGTCCATATTAGTCGGGCAGTTCCAGAATCTAAATGTCACAAAGATGGTTTACTCGCCTTCTACCCCCTGCCCCAGCCCTGTCTTGTACCAGAAAGTGATTAACCTTACTGACCCATCATCACTATTCTCTCTGTGAAGTACCATATGCCATCTCCTAAGCTAGGCCTGTCCAACTTAGCAGCCAGGGGATGCATGCCACAGGGGCCGTACCAGCAGGAGCCAGGGCTCCCCCAAGCTGCATGCCAGACATGCACATGGGTATTCTCTCCCACCCCTGCTGCACTGTGTGCACAGGCGACCAGGTGAGCTCTCCTCCCTCTGCTGCACTGTGTGTGGTACCCCACCTTACCTTTGGCTGCCCAGCCATGGGCTCTCCTGCTGCACCACGCTGTATGGGTACTTCAGGCTCCTGGCTCCCTGCGTACCCTGGGCTGTGTGGGGTGGGGGCATACAGCGGAAACTGGAGGAGATAGGGGGAATCCCAAGCAGCTGGAGTGATAAGGGCAGCAGCAGCCAAGTGGGAGTTCAGGGGTTGCATATTAACCCCATGTGGGCCTTAGTGGCCCATGAGCCACCAGTTGGACAGCCCTCTCCTAAGCAATAAGAACAGGAAAAACATAATAGGTACTTAACAGCTGCACAGTAGCCACTTTAGGGTAAAAGCTGCTTGGGTCTGCCAGATTTATAAAA
Source organism: Alligator sinensis (assembly GCF_000455745.1). Classification (NCBI taxonomy): domain Eukaryota; kingdom Metazoa; phylum Chordata; order Crocodylia; family Alligatoridae; genus Alligator; species Alligator sinensis. Next base: position 1,316,352 of record NW_005841974.1, on the reverse strand, counting down.
CCAATCCTCACAAGGCATGCTGGCAAAAATGGTAATGAAAAGGCAAATCTGCAGTTGGGAAAGTTGTTCCTAAAGAAAGGGATATGTTTATCACTACAATATTAGATACTAATGTTTACTTGTAGTGGGTTTTCTGTTTAGTGCTCCTTCACTATTGCATCATATTGCTTTACTTAAGCGAAAATAACAATGTAGTTTTTCCCATGTTCTCCCCAGAGTCAGGTACACACTGAAACAGTTGAGAAACAAATTTGATTTCCTCATCTGCACCTGGGTACAAAGGTTAGAACTTCTGTCACATGATTGGGGTCAGTCTCTGTTGACCCCAATATCTACTATTTCACTTATTTGCAGATTCTAAATTCATATGCCTGATGCTTTAAAGGTATGGAAAGGCTTTGGTAAATAGATGGAAGTATAATGCACTGAGTGATGTACAGACTTACCCAATAGATCACTTTAATCATGATTCTCATTTAATTTGTAAAATAACCGCCCAAAAGTATATATGGTTTTATTAGTCAGACACTATTCTTTATGCATATTTGCTCTTGGCTGCAGATGCTTAAAGGATTTACTCACCATGGTTTTGCAAATAAGTTGATGGAGGGGCTATTACAAAATGCATCAAGTCAGTCAAAAGGATATAATTTCTGCAAACATAAGTTAATGATTACAGTGACAGATAATAGTACTACACCAACTCTGCAGCAGTTCCCCAAATAAGCATGTTAAAAATTGCCAGTCTCCATCTGCTCTTTTTATTTTTAATGGAACACCTTTCCTCCAGAAAGCTGAAGAAATGTAGACTAGATTGAATCAGCATTAGGTGCGTTACTTCATAACCCCAAGCATAGGGTAACTATTAATGGGTCAATATTAGACTGAAAGAAGTTCTCAGTTGAGGTTCCACCAGGGTCTGCTCTGGGTCTGGTGCAGTTTATCATTTTTATTAACTACATTAAATGCAGGGATTGAAAATATATCAGTCATACTGGCAGATGACACAACACTAGAAGGGGCTGCAAAGATAGGATAGGATAACATTCAGAAGGGTAATACACTGGAGACCTGAGCTGCAGAGCACAAAAAAATCAACAAAGACATCTGTAAGGTACTACACACAGGAAAGAAAAGTCACATGCACAAATGCAGGATAGAAAAACTGAGCTGGCATTAGCCCTGTTGATAAGGACCTGGAGGTTATGGAAGATCACAAACTCTGCTCAAGTCTGCACTACATAGCTTGATTAAAAAAAATACAATTAGGAGTACATTAGTGCAAGACATGAGAGGTGATAGTACCAATCCACTTTGTGCTAGTTAGACCTTGGAGTTCTGTGTCTGCTTTGGGGCACTGCATTTTAAGAAGGATGTAGAGAACCTGGAAAGGATCAAGAGGGGATCATAAAGGCAATAAAGATGTTGGAATCCAAATTGCCTGAGGAAAATATTGAGAGAACTATTGGTAGGTATATTTACTTTGATTAAAAGGAGATTTGGGTGAGAGGGGGAACTAGTAGTTTTCAAATATTTGAAAGGCTGCCATACAGATGATAGAGGGAAAATGTTCTTCCTTGCTTCACAAGGCATTGGGTTTAAACAGAAGCAAAGCAGATTTAGATCAAATTTCAGGAATGACTTTCTAACTATCCAAATAGTAGGCCAGTAAAACAAGTTGCCCGGGAAGCTGTGGAATCTCCCTCCTTAGAGATGTACAAATAGAGGCTAAATAGGCATCTGCCAGGGATGTTAAAAACAGCAGATCCTGTATCCTGGCACAGGATTAGACTAAATGATCATAGGAAAGTAGGGCTGGAAGGAACCTCATGAAGTCAACTAATCCCCTAGGCACAGGGAACTATGGTGGCCAGTTCAGCTGGCTGCCTTGGAACTTGTAGAGGTACCCTTGAAACTTGTAGAGCTACAGAGTTTCAGCAGGGAACCTTTACAATGGTAGTGTCAAGCGTGCTCTGGATGCTTGCAGCCATGATGTGAAAGATGTGGAGAGCCTGGAGGTCCTGTGCAATGCTTGCAGTCATTGCACTGGTTATGTTGCACTCTCTGAGCAAAAAAAGAATGGATGATGTTCATCAATTCCCAACTCTTTGATGAAAGGTACTGGAACTCCCTCTGCAGATACTGTGTCAGGCAACACTTCACACAGAGCCACCAAAGCAAGCCTGTCCTCTCCAGAAGGCCTACACAATAGCTGAGGCCTGCAGACTGCAACTATAGGCACATTAGCAATTACACCTCAGATAAGCCTTTACACAGCCTTCCTGTGCCCCGACCTCCACCCTTAGTATGAGGACCTGCAGTCCTGATCCTGGGCTGAGATCAGATGGGGCTCAAGTTCAAGGGCCCCAGCTTTCACTGAGGAGTCAGGGCTTTGCGGTCTGGAGCAACACCCTTCCCTCTCACATTCTGGAGGTGGGAGGGGACTACAGTTTGGGCTTCATGTTCCTTTGATTCATCTTATCAACGTTGTGCCTCCCCACAACACACCAAAGGACATAGCCCTTCAGACACCAGTTAAGTGGGTCTCAGTTTAGCTCTAC
>NW_005841974.1:1305807-1313760 GCF_000455745.1 Alligator sinensis | reverse complement strand
TTCCCTACCTCCAGTTAGTAAAGCATCCTCAGTTTATTCCATGCCTTTTCATAGTTTAGTTACAGACTATTTCAGCTGCTGAATAAAATTTCTTTTTGACTCACAAAGGAATCACTGAATGTGTCCCATGCCTTGTTTGATTATGTTTTCCTATTCCATGGCCTGGCACTGCTGATAGTGGCTAGTTAGGGTGTCCCTAATAGTTGTGTCCCAAGGGTACTGTGTATTGATCCCCAAATCCACCAAGCTTCCTCTTCCCAGTCCCCCAGAAAGGCCTCACAGATGCTGTGTGGGAGGCAGTCTGAAGCTCACGGCTGCTAACCTTTAGGATGGCACAGAATACCCACATACTGCTTATCTCACTGTAGACTTGCCCACACTCTGGCAGGTTAAGCCAGCTTTCAGAGGATGGCTATGAGCTTCTCCACAGCTGGGGTACTCACATGCTGGTCACCACTTAAGCACCACTTCCACCTCTGCATAGATCTCCATGGAGATACTACAGCACAGCCTAAATTTCTGCCACCACTGCTCATTATCCCATGTCCCCAGGACTATGAGCTCTCACCAGTCACTGCTCATCTCCCTGGCTCAGAAGGCACCAGTGCACAGCTGGTTCCAGAGAAGATCGTTCCCCATGGTGTCTGGTGCAACATCATCCTTAAGCATTTTACAACCAGCAGCACAGAGCAGGAAACACATCTCAAAGAGGCATCTTTCAAGTGCCTCCGTCATGGTGTCCTGCTCTGCCATGCTGTACGTCGCAAGCTGGTGCACAAGCTGGAAGAGGCTGCAGCACATGTGTCTTGACTCTGCCTCAAGCAGGACATGAGAGACAACAACTCAGCCAAAGATTGCAAGATGAAGAGAGGAGCGGGGAGTCCATTCCTGGGTCCCTGTCATGACTGTTCCACTCCTGTAACTGACCAGGCCTACAATGATAAGGAGCACCCAGGACAACAGAGGGGGTGGGGAGGCATACAGACAGCACTCACCCTGTCTTACTGGGCAGTTCTTAGGGGCCTCCAGAAAACCGGACCTGAAAGGCATGCTGGGATTTTTGCTATGCTGCAAGCATGGCCTCGCAGCTACTGTGAAGTGCTTGAGCTGGGAGGGGCCTGTACATCTATATGAAACCAGTTGATGATTGGTTGCAATGATAATGCAACAAATGTGAAACAATTAAAATTGAAGCAGAATATCTGTCCACACCCTTAACTTCATGGTATATAGGGTTACTGGTAAAAGAAAAGAAGATAGAAATTTTAGCTTTTTTTTTTTTTTTAATTAGATTTTGGAGGGAGTATTCCACCTGTGTCTATTGCAGTACTGCATGAATTCTTCTTCCACCCTCCTTCTGGCATATCTGTTTTTAAAAACTTCATGCAGATCTGTAAGTTGAATAGTTCCAATAGCTATCCATCATAGAGAAACAGCTCTGATATCTGGTGATAGTTTAAAACTTTTAATGTACATCACTGCAGTCTGGATGGATGCAAAGTCAGTCACCAAATAACAGGGAACACAAAGACACTTGAAACATTGCATTTCATCATTATAATTCAAGCTAAAAGAGCCCAAAAGCTTAAGAAAACTGCATAGATAGAGGATCATCATATTAATTAGTTCTAGTTTTATTTAAATCTCTTCAATGTGACTTGGTTCCTGTGAGTCACAGTGCTCAGTATAACAATCTGTCTTCTACTTCAATAAAGAACCTCTACCTTTTAAGCTGAGCTGGCTGCCCTTTTATAGGCCACTCCATCTCCCATAATTATCTTTTTTAGCTGGGAGTAAATAGTATTTTCTTTTTACCACAGAGAACAGTATCTTTCCAAAACATATGCTAACTTTCAACACTTATTGGGAGACAGAAATGAAAAATGCATGCCCTGAAGGAAAACCTTCTACCCATGAACCAAAAATGTAAAAACCCTTGTGCCACATGATGATTTTATTTAAGACAGCAAAGTCCAATCTCCTCTACTTAGAAAAGTCAAAGGGAGATAATTAATTCTAGAATCAGATTATTTGTGAAACATCACCAGGAAATTCCTGTTGATTAGTCCTCAGCACAAAGGTCTTCTACATCTTGCAATGCTAGCACCTCCATAGGGGGCCTATTGTAGGTGGACATGGGGAGATGTTAAAGTGTGATGCATTACGACTATCCCGGAATTGTGCATGGTCCCAAAAGTATTGTAGTCAGCTGCTGCATGTCAAAGCTGCCTCTGCTGAGCTGGACTAGAGAATCAAGAAGCTGTAATTGGTCATCTCATCTGTTCTCAGCTGCTTCTCTCCTGGAGTGTAAAGGGAGGGTGTTGCTAAGACCTCTCTTAGCTTAGTGCATGTTCTTTCTGGGGCTGCCACAAACAGGAGGGTTGTTAGGGTACTGCAAATTGTGCAGTTGTATGGGGCCCTAAACTGGATAGGACTCCCCTTTGTATTAGTTTTATACATCCATTTTAGTCGCAGGGTTGTCTAGTAAAGGATAGAGGGCTACCTAGAGAAGGACAAGCTGTGGAACAACTTGGAGCTACTTTCTTCCTTCCCCTGCTAAAATGCATCAGGTGGCTAGTGTGGAGCATTTCAATAGCTGTTGAAGGGAAGGGACAGCTGCTGACCGAAGTGTTCTGGGATCATCTTAGACCTGCTGTAGGGAAGGGGAAGTACTATGCTAGAGATGAATTTAAGTACTTAAATGTAAACATCACAGAGTGCAGTTCTGGGACGGTAACATCAATTCATCACCAAATTCCCATTCCTGAGGGTCCCAAGTCGCTCCAGCCCACAGGCTGTACATTCCTGTTTTGACTTTTTTAATATAGAGGGTCCAAGCTCCTCTCTAGACTGCATATTGCATAGTAACCATCCTATACTACTTTGGATGTAGATGTTTCCAAGTTTTCTTTACCACCTTTTTCATTGCTTACAAAACCGCTCCCTGTCAAAACCAAACAAAATGTTGTTATATTTGTATGTTTAAAAAAAAAAGTATTTTGCCGTGTATCTTACCACAAAACCCTAAAAAATGAAAGTTGTTTGCAATATTTTGCCCAAGTCATTCTATCTACTTACATTGCATCGGAGAAAAATGTTCAAATAAGTTATGCTTTTAACTCTGGGTAGAACAAACTAACTTTATGATTATTGGTAAAACGTATTAAGATGAAGATAACTTAAAATATATAAGGTACCTTTCTTTTTCTTTTTGAACAAATAAAAGCCACCAGCTGGTGAAAAGTGCTCCTTCTGAGCCTCCATACGCTCCAAATATTTGCAACATACCAATGGTAGTGTGCTACAATCCCAACTGAGAGGCTATCCCAGGAGGTTAAAAAAAAGAGTTTAGGGATAGGTTTGCAAAAAACTTCAGTGCTTCAAAACTAGTTATAGTACCACCCAGCTTTCAAGTGCTTCTCTGCCTATTGAAATCCACCACCCAAGTTAGGCATCCAAGAATGGAACCATAAAAACCAGTAGGCTGGTTAGGGAGCTACCTAAGTTAGCCAGGAAGAAGAGCTGTAGTGAGTGTGCATAGTTTGCACTCCTACCTCAGAGAGTTGGACATCTGACTCTGGCTTATAGGGATACATGGCCTTTCTTTTGGAACTCATAGCCACAACCTCCTTCTTGGAGTTAGGCAAAAAAAACTAGCCCTTAATCACAAAACACCTTCCTCATAGGAGTAGGTACCTATGCTCCTGTCTTTTCTTACCCAATTGATCAGCTGTTAGAACTCTCAACCAGGTGTGCAAGACCTAGATTAAAAGTCATCTTCTTCCTGCATTTAAATTCTCTAACAACTCCCCCAAAATGCCACAACAACCAGTCTACAGGATGTTTTGTCATGGGGCTTTTTGAATTTGTTGCACTTTACATACCACAAGTAAATTCTTACTGGAACACAGAGAGAGAAATAGAGAGAGCATACATGCAAGATTCTATAGGCTAGTGGTCATTTTGTTCATCTGCAAAAGGGAAGACTTAGACTCAGCCTTCTTCCAAAGAATACTGATTATAAGATGCTCTAATTTTAGATGTGACACAAGAAATGGAAATAAGTAACAACTGAGGGAATGGGATGAAGAAAAGGAGAAGGTGGAGCAGTTATCCCTGGGTTATTTTGATATGGTAAGTGTGGATCTTAATGGTTGGATTAAGCCTATAATCTTAAAAACTGGTAAATTGCTTACTGCAGTTGATTTAGGAGCAGTGATGCCTAGAGTGGGCAGGAAAGAGCAACACTTGGAATCCATGGAGACTGCAACATGTGCATTGCTTGGAGATCTGAGAACTCTGCTACATAGAGCAGGTGAAAATTGGAGAGTTCAGTGCTCAGCTGCAGAATAAAACAGAGCTCCACAACCATCTTAGCTAATAAACACTATTAAAGTGCTGGTATCAGGGTTGCAACAGGATATAGGCTATCAGGGGTTGACCCTAGAAGGTCATCTCCCAGGGGGATCAGGAACAGGCAAGGACAAGGAAGCAAAGGTCCAGACAAGAGCTAAGAGTCAAGGGATCTTGACTCTTAGAGGCAGATCAGGAGACTGAGGTCTAAGGGACCAGGAGCCACAGACCAAGGTAGAGTCAGCAACAGAGAACTGGGATCCAGACTGATGTCACTAACCAAAGGGTCTCGAAGAGGCAGCTATAGCTATATGGGACTGGGATGTGGGCAACGGCATGGCTAAGGCTCAACCAGTATTTAACTGTTTGAGGATAGGAATCTGGAGGCACAAGGGGTCAAAAATGTAGCAAGACAATCCAGAAGTACAAGGGGCCTTGGCTAGAACAAGGATGAAGCCAGGAAGCAGGACCCAAGGCACAGGAAACCAGAAAAAGAGGGTTAAAAACCCAGGCTAGCTAGGGAGATATCTGTTTTACTGAACAGTCTGCTGGGTGCTGAAAGGCCTGTTGCCTGAAAGAAGACAGCCACCCCCTACAGGCCACTGGGGCCATGAGTTAGGCTACTGGCAACCAGGCCAACTCAGGTTAGTAGGGCCAGCTGATGGCAGCTTGGCCAGCCTGATGCCCTGGTCCTTGAAAGCTAGGGCATATTTATGAGGGGCATAGGATGACAGAAAGAGGATTTCTGGCTCTTGAGTTAGTATGTATGATGTGTGGAGATGTCTTTTCAGTCCCCAAGTTATAGTTTAGAGTGGAGGGTGTTTGTTTTTCCCATGTTTTGGGGCTTTCCTTGTTGCCACAGAGGGCGGGGAAAACGTTTTTTTCCCCCCCTTTCCTATTGATACAGGTGTTGGGGGTGGGGATGGGGGTGGGGAAGTGAGGGTTGGCCTTCCTTAGAAATACTGGGTGTGTAGGCTATAGCCAAGGCAAGGGATTTTGACTGGGGTGTGTTGGGACTTAAAGTTGGAGGTTCTTGATTAGAGGGTCTTGTTCCTCCACTCAAGGTCAGAATGATTATTGCATCTGGGATCAGAAAGGAATTTTACCCCAAAGCCAGACTGGCATGGAGAGTGTGTGCGTGTGTGTGTGTGTGTGTGTGTGTGTGTGTGTGTGTTGGGGGGGCAGGTTGTCTCCCTCTGTGGTATGAGGCATGGTCCTCTTCTTTGGATCTCAAATGTATTTTAACACAGTGTTTCTCAACCTTTTTCGCCCCACAGCACACTTAACTAAATTAAAAAAAGCACCACGGCACTCTGGACATGGAGCGGGGGTGGGGAGGTGGGGGCACACGGACAGCTGGACACTGACGGGGAGGGGTGGCACATGACCAGCCGGACGGCATTTTGGGCTGGAGCCACACTCCCTGTCTGTCTGTGTCCCTAGCAGGGGACGGGCGGGGGGCGTGGCTCCAGCCCAAAATGCTGTGGCACCCCTGGATGTGCCTGATGACATACCAGTTGGGAAATGCTGTTTTAACAAACTGCTTTCTGTCTTTGCAGTGGTAGAGTGCTGACAGTACCCTCATCTCCATGCTTTAACTGAGGCAAATGAAGGTGTTTTTTGATGTTTTTAAGCTTTGTGCCTTATTTGTGCCGCAGGGTTGTTTCATAGATTTCATAGACATTAGGGATGGAAGGTACCTCGCGAGATCATTGGGTTCAGCCCTCTGCCCCAGGGGCAGGAAATCAGCTGGGGTCAGATGACCCCATCAAGATAAGCATCCAAGTGTTTCTTAAAGGTATCCAGAGTAGGTACTTACATCACATCCGGGGGGAGTCTATTCCAGACTCTGGAGACTTGGACAGTAAAGAAGTTTTTCCTTATGTTCAGTCTAAAACAGTCTTCCAGCAGTTTGTGACTGTTAGACCTTGTCTTCCCTTGGGGTGCCCTGGTGAGCAAACATTCTCCCAGTTCCTGATGTATACTTATAGGCTGCCACCAAGTCACCCCAAGCCTTCACTTCTCCAGGTTGAAGAATCCCATGCCTCTCAGCCTCTTCTCATAAGGCCTGCTCTCTTGACCTCTAATCATGTGTGTGGCTCTCCTCTGGCCTCTCTCAAGCTTCTCCACATTCTTTCTAAAGTGTGGAGCCCAGAATTGGATGCAATACTCCCATTGGCGATGTGTAGGGGGTGCACGTGCACCCCCTGAGAGTGGCCAACACCAGTGCTGCTGGTGGTGCCTGTGGGCGGTCACCACTCTCCACCCCCTGCCACTGACACTGATGGCATCTGCGGGTGGTTGCCAATTGCTAGTCAGCGCTTGCCACCCCTAGCCCCTGGTACAACCACCTGTGGGAGCTCCCCGCTTACCCCTGCCATGCCTCCACTGCCACCACCACCACCTCTGGGTGGTCATTGTGCCCCCCCAACCTTGGGAGGAATGCAACATTCATGAGTATTCTAGCTGTGGCCTCACCAAGGCCGAGTACAGCAGGAGGATGACTTCTTGGGTCTTGCTTGAGATGCATCAGTAGATGCAAGCCAGAGTTTTATTTGCTTTGCTGGCTGCAGCATCACATTGGTGGCTCACGTTCACTTGTGGTCAATCATGACCCCCCAAGTTTCTTTCAGTCATGGTGCTACTGAATGCAGCACTGCCAAGCCTATAAGTATAATGTGGGTTTTTTCTCCTGAGGTGAAGCACCTTGCGTTTCTCTGGGTTGAATGTCATCAGGTTTTGATCTGCCCACCTCACAAGCCTGTTCAGTTTGGCCCCAATCGCCAGCCTATCCTCTAGCATGACTGTACTTCCGCATAATTTGGTGTCATCTGTGAATTTAGCCAGTCTGCTTCTGACACCCAAATCCAGATCATTTATGAATATATTAAAGAGTACTGGTCTGAATACTGAACCCTGGGGTATGCCACTGGTCACCATGTGCCATGTTGACTCAGTTCCATCGACTATCACTTTCTGGGTCCGACCATGGAGCCAGTTCCTCAGCCTCCAGACCGTAAGGTTGTCAAGGCCACAGTTCCCCAATTTTACCATGAGGATATTATGGGAGACCAAGTCAAAGGCTTTCTTGACATCTAAATATATTACATCAACCTCTTCTCCTTTGTCCAGGTGATGCATCACCTGGTCATAGAAGGAAATGAGGTTGGTCAGGCAAGACAGACACGCAACAAAGCCATGTTGGCTATCTCTCAGAATGATGCCTTCTGTTAGCCTGTTGTTAATGATTTCTTTGGATTTTTTTCCAAGATCTTTCCAGGGATTGAGGTCAAACAGATTGGCCTGTAGTTTCCTGGATCTTCCTTCCTTCGTTTCTTGAAGATAGGCACCACATTGTCCCTCCATCCAATCTTCAGGAACCTCTCCTGAGCGCCACAAGTTCTCAAATATCATAGATTCATAGATGTTAGGGTCGGAAGAGACCTCAATAGATCATCGAGTCCGACCCCCTGCATAGGCAAGAAAGAGTGCTGGGTTTAGATGACCCCAGCTAGATGCCTATCTAACCTCCTCTTGAAGACCCCCAGGGTAGGGGAGAGCACCACCTCCCTTGGGAGCCCATTCCAGACCTTGGCCACT
>NW_005841974.1:1294022-1305117 GCF_000455745.1 Alligator sinensis | reverse complement strand
CCTTCCAGGTCGATACCGACCCATCCACTACGACTCTCTGGGTGCGACCCTCTAGCCAATTCGCCACCCACCGGACTGTGTAGTCATCCAAGTCACAGCCTCTTAACTTGTTCACCAGTATGGGGTGGGATACCGTATTGAAGGCCTTCCCGAAGTCTAAGTAAACAACGTCAATCCCTACTCCTGCGTCCAGGTGTTTTGTAACCTGGTTGCTATCCTCAGCATTGGTTGTGCTATGACGTCAGACAACTCTTTTAGCAGTCTTGGGTGCATTCCATCCAGGCCACTTATCTTGCTGGGATCCTTTGACCCTAGCTGACTTCCTGCTCTTGGGGCAGGGAGCTGGACTCAATGATCTTCCAAGGTCCCTTCCAGTCCTAATGTCTATGAAATCTATTAATTGTGGATGTCCAGCCTCTCAAGCTGTTTCCTCACAACAGCTTCACCAATTATAGGCATATGTTCACCCTTACCCTGGTAATTCTGCATCCTGTCAGGCAGAGTGATTCCCTTGGGCTGATGGAAAACTGACACAAAGTGATCATCGAGGAGATTAGCTTTTTCCATGGTGTCGATTGTCAGCTGCCCCATTTGGTTCAGCAAAAGTCCAATGTTGCCCTTGTTTTTTTTCCGACTTCCCACATATGTGAAGAAAGATTTTTTTACTGCCCTTGATTCCTGTAGCCAGTTTGAGTTTGGTTTCAGCCTTGGCTTTTCTGGTGCACTCCCTACAGGTGCAAGCAAGTGCTGCATAATCCTCCTTAGTGGTAGTTCCCAAAGTCCATACTTTATAAGCTTTTCTTTTCAGATTCAGGAGGTCCATGAGTTCCCCATTGAACCGAGGGAGTCTCCCAGCCCTTTTGCTACCTCTCCTACGACCTGGAATGGACTCCCTTTTTGCTTTTATGGTTGTGTCCTTAAGAAGCGACCACTCATCATGGTTTCCCCTCCCTGTCAGATCATGGTCTCTCAGGGCCTTGACAACCAACCTCCTGAGCTTGTGAAAGTCAGCTTTCCTAAAGTCGAGGATTTCTGTATTGCTGACTGATTTGCCAGTTTTGCAATGAATAAAGTGATCAACTTGTGATCACTGTCATCAAGCTTCCCTTCAATCCTCAGGTCGCTCACTAAATCATCCCCTTTGGCCACTACCAGATCCAGCAGTGCCTTACCTCTTGTCAACCTGTAGACTTCTTGAGTCAAATGGAGCTCATCAATGCAAGTGAGGAAGCTTCACGATTGATCAGATTTGGCTGAATGCTCTTCCCATGAGAGGTCAGGGTGGTTGAAGTTGCCCATGATGACCATGTACCAAGAGTGTGCAACCTCTACCAGTTCCCAAGAGAATTCATGGTCAAGCTTTTCCTCCAAGTTATGTCTGTAATAGACTCTTATAGTTATACCCCCTTCACCCCACTCTCCCCGTATTCTAACCCAGAGGGTCTCAAGTCGCCCTCCTTGGGTACCAACCTCTGCTTGTGGGGAAGTGTACTGCTCCTTCACATAGAGAGCTATACTCCAACCCTTCTTTGCAACACAATCCCTCCTGTACAAGGTATAGCCATCAATACCTGTGGTCCAGTCATAAGTGGAGTCCCACCAGGTCTCCGTTATCCCTATGAGATTGTGACGGGCTAGCTGGCAGTGACCTAGCCCAGGGGTTTTGAAAGGGCAAAAGATGATTGGAGGACTTGGGATTCCCTTTCCTCACCAATCAGGCCCCAGAGATTCACCCCTCATGTCCCCTGACTGGCTCCTTGGGTCACCTGGAGGGGGATAAAAGGGGCAGCACGGCTGACTCAGGGAGAGACCAGCGAGGGACTATGAGGAAGGAGCTTCAAAGAGCTGGCAAGAGCTGAGCAAGTGGGGCAGAAGCAGTTGCCCCAGAAGAGCCTGAAGGAGCAGGCCCTGCAGGCAGCAGTTGGACCCTCAGCAGCACAGCATGTGGCCGGCAGGAGAGGCTTCCTGCTGGGCTCTAGGATCCCCTACGAGAGGCTGTGGCCAGCAGGAGGATCTGAGCAGCGACCTGAGGGGTTCCCAGCTTGGCTTCCAGCTACTCCAATCAGAGACCAGGCAGCTTGACATGAGGCCAGGGCTCCAAGAAGGTCAAGACCCCTAGCAGCTTAAAGCAATACCAGCACTGGTAGCTGTGTGGCAGCATTCCTACCTACCACGTGAGAGATCTGAGTTCAATTCCCAGCTTTGGTGACTTGGGGTGAATGAGCTAACAAGAAAAAAATCCTCTTGCAGTAGGAAGGAGCCATTGTGTTTTCCACCTTTCTCCCCCTCCAGGTACCTAGGCCCTATATTTCTTTGTCCTTTAATATTTTGTATTTTGTGCCTTTTTATACTTCCCCAACCAGTATTGTTTGCTCTGCTGTTTGTGTTTTGTATTTTGTTAACCCTGTCTTTTGCCAATGATTGTAAGTGTCTAACCTTTGTTGAATCCTGCCCCCTTGGGGCATTGTGGTGTCCACTATACCCCCTGATTATGCCTGTTATGTCCCCAGTATTGTTCCCTCATTAAAAGGTATATAGTTAAGTCCCCAGTGGTGGTCTGGCTCTGCTCTATAGGGGGAGGAGAGTCCCTACACCTCCCGCAGCGCTTGTGCACCTGCTTTGATCCCTTCAATTGGAGAGGGGGTACCTTTTGGAGTACCGCCCGGGTTACAAGATCATATTCATTTTTGCTTAGCAGAAGGGCCAGTTCCTCCTGTTTGTTTCCCAAGCTCCTGGCATTTTTGGATAGGCAGCTAAGCCTGCCATTGGAAGCCCTGGGCTTCCCCGTGCTCTTAGAAGAGTCCCATCCTTGGGCTGCGGTAGGAGTGAGTTCTCTTGTGTTACCTGACCTGCTGATTTTGTGGTTGTCACTTTCTGGGCTTGCACTGGTGATTGTCTGCAGGTCCCCCGGCAATCTTAGTTTAAAGCCCTGTCAAGCAGGTTGGCCATTCTGGCCAAGAAGAGCTTTCCCATCAGAGTGAAGTGGAGGCCGTCCCTTCCCAACAAACAGCTGCCTCTCTCTCTGATGTGCAGACTGTGATCGAAGAAGCCAAAGTCTTTGCAATGGTACCAACACCACAGTCTTCTGTTGACTTCTTCAGTATGCCTCTCCCTCCTGTGCCCATGACCCGTAACCAGATGGATCAAGAAGAAAACTACCTGCATCCCAGACCCTCTGAGCCCAGCCCCCAAAGCCCTGTAGTCACTCATGACCTGGCCAGGATTGCTCTGAGTCGTGTCATTTGTGCCCACATGGATAAGGAGCATGGAGTAGAGGTCGGAGGGCCGGACAAGTTTACAGATCGTCTCAGCTACATCCTAGATACAGGCACCTGGGAGGCAGCAGACCTCACAGGCTAAGGGGTCAGGGGGGCAGATCATTCCCTCTGTCCCCCTCAAGAGGGAGTCTCCCACGATGACCACTCTGCATTTCTTCTTAGGGGTGGTTGCTGGTTGCCTTCCTTCCCCAAATGCTGGAGCTGGTGCCTCTGCTGTCTCTACTGGCTCTGCTGCTGCTGCGAGGAGTTTGTATCTGTTGTGAAGATCCAAGGGGTGGTGACCCTGGTGCAGTGTGTCTTGGGGCTGGAGATGATCTTTGTCCAAGTGACCCCTGGCTGGACTTCATGGGAGCTCCTCCTGTCTACCCTTGTCCCACCAGCCATCTTTGCTCTTCCCTCTTCATTCTTCAGGTGAAGAGCCTGGCAGACCAGTTAGACTCAAGGTACCTGTTGTTAGACTCAAAGCACAATTGTAAAATGCCAGCTCTTTATTTTCACTATTTTTTTGGCTACACAAATAATAAAGCAATTTTTCTGTTGCAAAAAACTCACACCACAATGACTGGATCCAGACGTGCAGGCACGTGTGGTTTCTGGCACCACAAACCTCTTTGTGGTACCACAAACCACACGTGTTGCATGTTAAACCATGAATAACCCTGAAACAAAACCAGCTTAAAACATGCCAAAGTGCCATGTGCTGGGACAAAGGTGGAGGCAGGGGAGCAAGCAGCCCCCATCTCAAGGCAGCCTGTGCCCTAGCTAGCTTTGGCTTTGGTGCAGCGTGCCAGAAAACAGAGAAGCAGGCAGCCCTGTGCCTCAGCATGGGGGCTTCTCTGAGGAGGCACGTGGAGCCCCTATCTTGAGGCACCTTGTGTCCCAGCAGCTGCTCCCCAGCTGGCTGGGGCGCAGTATACCTCAAGATGGGTGAGCAGGCAGCTCCCTGGGGTGGCTGGGGTGCACTGTGCCTCAATATGGGGGTTCCATGTGCCTCAGTGTAGGGGCTCTTCAGCGGACCCTCTGTGATAAAGCATGTGGAGACGGGAGCAACCAGTCCAGGGCTGCCTGCTCCCCCATCTCAAGGCATGCTGTGCTCCAGACAAACAGCACAAGCAGGGGCATGCACTGCAGCACAAAGTAGCAGCACAAATTTGTGCCGCTACTATTTGTGCTGCTGTAAACACATGCCCCTGCTCGTGTGGACACGGGCAACAAGTCAGAATATATTTAACACTATGGATTTCCTATTTGAAATCTCTGGGTTTATTCTGTAAATCATGTTTGCACGCCTAATTGTGCTAACATTTTGTAGCACCCCACAGCACACTTGAAAGGATCTCAAGCCACCCCAGCATGCTGCAGCACACTAGCTGAGAATCAACAGGTTAGATAAACACTGCTCTAGGATGGTTTACATAGGAATGATCATGCCTTGAGACTAGGGGACCTCCTGAGATCCCTTCCAACTCTATTTTACTATGACTCTGCATGGAAATGTTTGTTGTTGTTATTGTTTGTTTAACAGAGAATTGAAGGAAAGGCTAGTGGCTTGATGAGTAATGCTGAAGAAGACATTCCATTGTTAGCAGACAACAGGAGAAGGAACATACACACTTCTCCATTCTCTGAGGCCACAAAGACACTTAATAAAAACTGCTGAGGTCCTAGACACATGAACAGGTTAGTCAAAGAAAACCCCAGCTGCCCTGAGTAAAACAAAGCTACAGCCACATGCTGAAACCACTTGAACTAAAGTAAATCTCTCCTAACTTTTGAAAATGTATCTTTATTCCAATTTAAGGTAATTTTTTTCTGTGGGGCAAGGTATTGTTCCAACAGCAATTATTCTTTTGCACACAGGGTAGACAGTTTCCTCCAGGTTTTTACTTCAAGGTTTCCTGTTTTGTGGCAATTCTATTGATGTAGCCATAGCCTGAGCGACTGTCAGACAGTGGTACATTCTGATCACCACCAACTTGGTTTGGATTACGATCAATGTATCTTGTGTGCCTATCTGTATCTTCACTGTCCTCCAGCACTGGCAGAAGAAACTTCTACTCCAAATGCTTTAGATATTACAATCCCAAATAAAGCCAATATATGTATTTTTGTATTACTAAATCAGAAGGGAAGATCTTGCTTCTGTTACTGCCTCTTGTGATATTCAGATCCTATTTGGATGAATGACACACTTGCCTAGAGACAGAGGAAAATGTTTGCTGTCATACTTTGAGATATACAGTTCTGGAGATAAATGAGGGAGCTTTGTCACTGTTTTAGGTAATGTTGTGTCTTAAAAGATGCTATTGCGTTTAACAAAAATTTTAACTGCTATTTCCCAAGGAAAAGCCATTTCTATTCCTAGCTTAGAGACTCCTGGAGAAAGGAAAATATTTTTATAATGTCTGTTTCTTTTCTTAATGGCAAAACATTGTTAATCTTAATCTGAAAATCAACTGATCATCTGCTTATGATGTACCCTAAATTTATGTAGCTTGATCTTGAAGAAAATGAGATACAAAGGAGTCTGTGCTATGCATACTCTTGGAAAGTATGGCTCCTGTAATACCACAAAACGACTGAGGGCAATTAGGCATTCACATGGACATTTATGAGAAGTAAAAAGAGATATAGTTGGATACACTAGTGGAGGATATGATGAAGATAGCAAAACTGAATCCCAAGCAGCCTGAAAGACTCATGTTGGTCTAAATTCTGTTTCTCATTATATGTGTTTAAGTGGTGTGTTCTTAGCCAGTTTTTAGCATTTGAAAACAGTTTGGGATTTTATTTCCCCCTATGGCAAAATGGAATCAACCTGTGACTGCATTTGAAATAGAGAAGAATGGTGGTTTGCCCACTTTTTAGCCAGTAGTCAAGCACTTGCCCAGGAAAGCGGATCTTGTTTGTGGGGCTCTTTCCAGTGAGAGATGGATGTTGAATATGCATCCCCTGCTTCTTCACCGAATGCTCCAGACACCAGGCCATGGGATAGATCAGGGCTGTCCAACTTTGGCATAGCTGGGGGCTGCATGTGACACCAGCATGTGGCTCCCCCTCCCCACCCCCCTCGGATGCCCCACCCCAAATAGCACGCAGCTCCTCCACCTCCCTCTCTCATAAACTGTGCCAATGGCACACAGTCCCCTGACTCCTGAGTAGTGCTCATAGCACATGCCCCCTACCACATAAGCTGTGTCAATCATGCATGGACCTCTTCCCCTTGTCATGAGGGCTGTGCAAGCCCTGCATAGATCCACAGGTTCTGCTTCACTGCAAGGCAGTTGGAGAGGCAGCTGCCAGGTCCTGTGGGCCACCGCTCATGGACTGCATGCACCCCATAGACCACATGCTGGTCCTTCACGGGCTGCCAGCTGAACAGTCTTGGGATAGGTACTACTCAAATACCCCTCCCCTCTCTTGAAGCTTATCCAATATACCTTGCTATTTTCTATTCTTTGGATAAAATGGACAAGCAGCACTGGACTGGGAAATTCCTGTACCACTGGGGACAGGTACTCAGCCAGAAATCAAGGCTGCTACCCATCCAGGGGTAAAATTTATCTTATTGAGTCACACACCCTCAGGCTTAGGCTCTTCCTCCTAGCCCTCTACTCCTTCACACTTAGCTTCCTGGTGGGCCAACTTCAAAAGGAGGGCTGGAAACAGCATGAGTAAAGATCTAGCCCATGGCATAGTGACTCAAGCACTTTTGCTAAAAAACTACGAGATGTAGGTTCAACCCCTGCTGAGGGTACTAGACTATTTGGCTACAAGTTGAAAAGACCCACTCTGATTATTTTCCTGTGATATCTAGCACAGGCTAGTTGCAGTCTTTACTTGAAAAATATTTCAGGACTTGACTGGTCCTTTGTGAGTACCTGCATAATTCTGTTTAGTCTGGCTGGAGTGCAGTCCTGTTGACTACGCTTAATGGACTAGAAGAACACTGCTAAATTCTAAAACCAAATCAGTTCCAAAAATTTTAGGTATGTGGCTAGGTGTCTACATTTAGACCAGGGTGCCAGGGCAGTTGAGAGATAAGCAGGTGTGAGAAGATAACAGGCTCAGGTTGGTCTTTGTCTGGCCACTAATCTGCCCCCACTGCCTGGCTCCTCTGCAAAGAGGTAAGCACTCAGATTCATTTTTGAAATAGCTCACTGCTTAATTCCCAAACGTTATGGAGGAGTGTCTTGAATCCAATGACTGGTGCCTTGAGCCTAAAAAGTTTGAGAACAATTGATTTAGATGCTGAAGTGAAATTGGATTTAACTCTTTATTTTACAGTCAGTATTTTTAAGAAATGCTTGTGTTAATTATAGGCTCTTTGGGTAGATGTGATAGCTTTTATTAGACCAACTGGGTCTTTGGAAATAGGTTCTTTGCAAGCTTTTGGGCACAATCGCCCTTCTTCAGGTATAGGAAGTCTCTGCTGTTCTGAGACTCTAAGGAAGGAAAGAAGCTAAAAGTGTGCAGGATGTCAGTGAGAATGTAAACAGGTGGAAATTAGGAAAACAAAAGGTAGAGCAAGGAAGGGGGGGTGGGGAATGAAAGGGGAAAAAGCCAAAGGTGAGTAAGGGAGGCTGTACATTAGTAGATTTTCTAGGTAGAAAAGAGGCTGTCTGTGAAAAAGTAGCTGCAAATTAGGAAGACAAAGGGCAGAAAAAGGAGCTGGGGGGGGGAGGCAGAGAAAAGTGTAAGAGGTCAGGTCTGGCAGGCACCTGGTACATCAGATGTTAGGCAGGTTGTAATGTGTCATAAATCCAAAGTCTACATTGAGTCCATGATTTTTTGTATCCAGTAGATTTATGACGGGAAGTTCGTAGGCTCAACTACGAAAGGTGTTTTGTAAGTTCCCTTTGAGGATTAGAACTGAGACACCGGAGAGGGAATGATTGTCTTGTGAGAAGTGTGTCCCCACAGGTAAATGGGTGTTCTTGTCTTTGATAGATTTATGGTGCGCATTCATTTTGGTGCACAATTATTGTTTGATTTCTCCTACATATTTTCTATCAGGGCATTTGGTTCACTGGATGAGATATATAACATTTCTGGAGGTGCAGTTGTAAGATCCAAGAATTATGATGGTTTTGTTGTGAGGTGTAGTTATTGTGGGAGTGGTGATGTGTTGACAGGTTTTGCATTTCTTGTCCTGGCATGTTCTGGATCCATTAGGTGTGGTTTGGGTTATAGGGAGTTTGCTTCTGGTGATGAGCAGGGATCTCAGTTTTCTATTTCCCATGGAAAAATTGAGTAAACCACAGATTTTACCTTTTACCAGAGGCAAACACAGATTTCTTGTTTTACCAGAGAAACCCACAGATTATGCAATTTTGCAATGATCTCCCTACAGGCTGGCAGAGCAGGAGGAAGGCAGTGAGACAGGGGGTGCCATGTGCATGTACACGGCGCTAGGGAGCCTGCAGAGAAGCTCCAGCAGGTAATGGGTGGGGGAAGGGAGACGGGGATAGAGGCCCCTGTAGAGAGGGAGGGAGATGGGCAGGGCTGGGGCTGCTACCCAGCCAGGTGGTGCTTGGAGTTGCAATGCATGGATGCAAAGCCCTAGCAGGGAGCAGCACAGGGCCATGGGTGGCTCATCCAGGGGAGAGGGAGGGCCGACTCCCCACTGCCGCGTGCACTCTAGGTGGGCAGGGGGTACCTGCACCCCCCAGATCTATACATGGGGCAGGCGCAGGCTGCAAGCTCAGGCTCCTGCCCTGCTTCCCTTCCCCAGGGCCTCCGCAACCAAGCCAGCACAACCTGGCACAGCAGGGAACAGCAGAGCCATGCAGGGATCTCCTTGCTACTGCAAGGTCTGCGCTGCCCTTGCAATGCACAACCCTGTGCTGCTGCTCTCACTGCAGCCCAGCATGCAGGAGCTCATCACCAGGGCAGTACAGAGCTCGCAGTGGCGAGCAGCTTCTCTGCACAGCTCCACTGTTCCCTGGCACGCCGAGTCGTGCCCGCTGGGCCGTGAAGGCCCTGGGGGAGGAAAGCAGGGCAGCAGGGAACAGTGGGCCCATGTGGAGAAGTTGCTCACTGCTGCGAGCTCCACACTGCTTCCCTCTCCTGGGGCCTCCACAGCCCAGCAGGCATGACCTGGCGCAGCAGGGAGCAGCGGAGCTGCATGGAAAACCTGTTCACCTCTGCAAGCTCCATGCTGCCCTGATGACGCACCTCCTGCACACAAGGCTGCAGTAAGAGCAGCAGTGCAGGGCCACGCCCCTCAAAGCAGCGGCATGCACAGGAGGCGTGTTACCAGGGCAGTGCAGAGCTTGCAGTGGCGAGGAGATCCTTGCGCGGCCCTGCTGTTCGCTGCCAGGCTGGCTCGTGCCTGCTGGGCTGTGGAGGCCCTGGGAGAGCCTGCGCCTGCCCTGCATACAGATCTGGGGGGCGCGGGTCCCTCCTGCCCCCCTAAGAGCGTGCACTGTGGCAGGGAGCTGCTCCACCAAAGCCTGCAGCAGTGGGGGAGCGGGGCCAGGGGGCTGCGGACCTGGGTCTGAAGGCCTGGCAGCTGGGCCCCCTCCAGCAGGGCTGGGGGAGAAGGGGCTGTGGGTGGTGGGCAAGGGGCACCAGCAAGGCTGTGGGGAATATGGGGGGGAGTAAGAGGTATGAGCACAGCTGGGGGGGGGGGCGTGGGGGACCTTTAATTTTAATCACAGATTTTGGGGGGGTTGTTAGAGAATTTGTGGGTTTTTTAGTGGAGAATGCATCTTTTTTTATCAGGGAAAACAAGGATCCCTGGTGATGAGGTTAGTGAGGTTTGGTGCTTGTTTGAAAGCTAGGATGGGTAGTTCTGCAAAGATCTCTGTAAGAATTGGGTATTCTTCTAGTATGGGTTGCAATTGTTTGAGGATTTTCCGTGTAGGTTCTAGGGAAGGGTCATACTTAATAGTGTGCGATTTGTGGGGATTTTCTTTTTGTACTGCAGCAAATTTTCACGTGATATCCGGGTGGCTCTTTCAAAAGTGCAATCTCGCTCTCTCTCAGTTCTTGTTGCAGTGGTGACTTGGGGGTTGATGTATAGGGGATGCACGGGGGTGCATGTGCACCCCCTGAGAGCACTGGTGCACTCCCTGGCAGCCAGCGTTCCCCGCTTAGGCGGGAGGCAGGGGGGGCAGGCGGGAGTGCTAGTGCCCCTGCTGAGGGTTCTGGCCAGGGAGTGGGGGTACCAGGAGAAGTGTCCCTGGCACTTCTGGATCAGCATGATTGGTTGTGGGGACACTCCCACCCCCCTGGTCAGTGCAGTCAGCTGCAGGGGGAACCCCCCCCCCCGCTCACCTGGCTGGAGGGGGCCCCCCCCCCCCCGTGTCACTGGCTGGCCAATGGGGGGGCAAGTGCCCCCCTCCAACTCAGGACTTGCCCATGTCTTGTTGGGTGAAGGCCCTTTTGAGATGTGCGAGGCGGCGCTCATGGGTATTCTCCTGGGTGCAAACTTGGTGGTATCAGACAGTCCGGCTGTCAATTATAGCTTTCTTGGTGCTCATGATAAAACTCTTGAAAATGCATCAACCATTCAATGAACCGGGGTCACAACTTCAGCAAGCCCTGCGGAAAACGAAGCATGGAAATGATGCCGCCCAGCGCCATCGTCACTCACACAACTAACCGCCGGATTCAAACGCTCGTGCTTTGTGACAAGCTACCCCCAGCCTCGCATGAAGAAAAGGCAGGGTGGAGGCAAAGGGAAGACACCGTCCTGTGATGCACGGCTCCCCTCCCAAGCCAAGCCGCACCTGAAGCTTCTTGAGACAGGCCTGCACATACCCACCTCGGTTTGGACCGCCTTCCCCCTCAGCCGCGGCAGGCGGCCCCCG
>NW_005841974.1:1284175-1293449 GCF_000455745.1 Alligator sinensis | reverse complement strand
CGGCGACCTGCACCGCGCGCACGACGCGAGCTACAGCCCCTGCGTGGCCAACGTGTACAACTTCCCGTCCGCCTTCCTCTTCTTCATCGAGACCGAGGCCACCATCGGCTACGGGCACCGCTACATCACCGAGCGCTGCCCCGAGGGCATCGTGCTCTTCCTCTTCCAGTCGCTGCTCGGCTCCATCGTGGACGCCTTCCTCATCGGCTGCATGTTCATCAAGATGTCCCAGCCCAAGAAGCGGGCCGAGACGCTCGTGTTCAGCCGCGCCGCCGTCATCTCGCGGCGGGACGGCAAGCTCTGCCTCATGTTCCGCGTGGGCAACCTGCGCAACAGCCACATGGTGTCCGCCCAGATCCGCTGCAAGCTCATCAAGGTGAGGGGCGGCGGGGCACGGCCGTGCTCTGCCTCTCCCCGGGCCGCTGTGACCTGCTGCAGAGCTGGGGGGAGCGGGAGGGAAGGGAAGGGAAAGGGGCGACTCCTGCCGGCCGGTCCCGGCGCCCTGCTCCCCGCGGACACCCCGCCGCTTGCCCCCGGGGCCAGGGAGGCTGCTTGCTTCTCCTCTTCCCTCCCTGGCTAGAAATAAACGCACCAGCCAGCAGCTCCGGCCTCGGCTGGGTGTCGTGACACTGGCTGAGCAGCACTTCGGGGACGAAGGCATCGGCGGGGGTGGCAGGGAAAAGAGGAGCTGTTACTTAACTAGCAGCTGCTTGGAAATAAGGATGTGGCTGGAAACTGAGGTGCGTTTCAATTCTAACGGGGTCGAAGTGAGTGTGGCAAAGGAAGCACCAGAGACTCTTCCTGCTTCGGGCCAACGATTTTAGTAAACCAACTTGGTCTAATAAGGAAGATCAGCTTCACCGCCTCTGCCTGTGTCCTTAGATCAGGGATCAGCAACACACCCACAATTTCAACATGTAAGATGTTGGCGTGCCAAGGGTGGATGGCGGGCGAGCGACGAAGGGCCTGATCCTTGTTGTGGCCACGTAGCCCCGGCCTCTTCCCCGCCATCCACCCAGAGGCACACATGCCAAGCAAAATGTCTTCAAGTGCCCTGCTCTGGCACCCGTGCCAGGGGTTGCCTACCACTGCCTTAGATCAACAGGGCTACAGCCTACACCCCTCTTCCTGCTTCAGGCACTTTTTTTTCCCCAGATCTCAGTTCTGATCGTCCCTTTAAGCATTTTCCTGCGCCTGCCTTATATCTCAATAGCTCGTTCTATTTTCCTAAGGAACGGAATTTTCTTGATGCACAAAAATAAGGTGAAAGTACAACTCAGGCAGAGGCTGTCTCTGGCAAGTGTTTTGCTGGTGAATGTATTGGAATTTTCCATTTGAAAAGTTTTTGATGCTGAAATTCATAGAGAGGCGCACACTTAGGACTGTGCTGTCACTAAACCCCCAACAACCAGCACTAATAGGGAGTGAATCCTTTTGATTCTAAATAAAGGATAAGCCTACACTATTTTATGAACATCAGCTGTTGTAAATTTAACAGGATCTTAAAGATGGTTTTTCTGTTCCATCTAGCAGTTATCATCTTTTGAGGGACACTTCTAATAAGCTTAATCCAAAAAAAAAAAAAGGGAGGTGAATTGCCTTGGAACTACTTTGATTGTCAGAACCGAGGGTTCAACAGGGGCAGCAATTGATATTTGAGTGGGCGTTTTGTGTTGCCCAGACTCTAACAATGCAATAGGCTAGACTCAGCAATGTTCTGAGTTCTTCGTTCACTCCTCATTAGACAAATCCTCCCTTTTTGGTAAGGTCCAGCAATATGCAGTTCCATGATAAAGACAGATTTCTGTATTTGTAGTATTTTATAGCACTCTGCACCTGAACACAAATTAATGAATATATTCAGGTTCTGAATATAATTATTTGGAGAGTGTTAGGAAATGTTTTCTGGAAGTTTATGTCCAGTTGGTTTATGGTTTGAGCTATGACAGTAGGTACATTTCTTCAGCTGGAAACCTGCTTGCTGACTTTCACATTTCACTGGTAATCATGGGCAGATCCAGACTATGGCAGGGCGGGGATGGATGCTCCTGCAGCCCCTCGGCTGGCAGAGAACACGGAGAAGCCTTGCAGGGAGCAAGTGCATAAAGGAGCTGGCTTGATTTGGGGACGGGGTAGTCCCACAGCCTCTCTTGCCATGCTCCAGCCAGGAGCTGTGGGAGGCAGCTTTGCAGGGAGCTGGGATGGGCTGGGGACAGTGCATGGGTTCCTCCTTCCAGTGACTATTCCCTGCCAGCTCCTATTGCCCACATGTATCCAGGGGAAGGCACTGGAAGGAGAAATGCGCATGCTGCCACTGCTGTCCCCAGCTGAACTGGGCTCCCTGCATAGCTCCTCCCTGTAGCCTGTGGCTGGAGCAGGGCAACAGTGACTGGGGGGGCTTCCCGTGTGCCCGTATCAGCCCAGTGGCAGCGGCAGTGGCAGACAGGTGCTGGGAGGAGAAACCTATTCCCCACTAGCAGGGATCACAACAGGGGAATGGCAAAGAGGAGGTATAGGAAGAAGAAACCTGCCCACTCACTACCAATGCTGTCCACTGCCAAGCCTGATACCCCCACATGGCTGCAAACAGTGGGTGGAGTGGGGCAGGAGTGGCTATGGGGTTCCCTCCGTGCCCAGGTCACCCAGGGACAGCAGTGATGGCAGAAGAGGGGTATGACTGCACTGCTGCACCACCTGGATCTGCCCCTTGTTGGTAGTGCATGCGCTTCACTGCCTTTTCACTATGCGCTCTTCTGGAATTAATTTCACTAGGACAGTGATTCTCAAATTGTTTAGACTCAAGGCACCTCCATATTTTTTCTCAATTCAGTGGCACTCCACTTACATAGGGATTTAAATCGGCAGGAGAGCAGCTTTAAGTTATGGTTAGAATTTCATATGAGACCTATTAAGGGGGTCCATGGAGGGCTGTATTGCATCAGTGAATTTCCCAGCTGCATTTGGTCATGAGCATGGATCCAGGTTTTCCCTTCACTGTGGAAAAATGCAGATTTTTCTCATTTAAAGGAGAAAAACGCAGATTTCCCCTTTAAAGGAAATAAACACAGGAAACCATGGGTTTTCTTTTGCAGGCTGGCAACCTTCCAGCCTGCAAGGAGCTGCTTGGGGGTGGGAAGAGCAGGGGGAGGGCTATTGGAGGTAGGGGGTGCCATGTGCATGTTGGTGCTGTGGGAAGATGTCTGAGCAAGGGGGTCTGAGGCAGTGCTTGCTGCTGCCAGTGAGCCCAGCTCCATGCTGTTGCCAGCAGGGCCTGGCTAGAGATTCCTGCCCCTGCAATGGCCCAGGCCAGAGCCCTGTTTGGCTTAATGCCATTGCTGTGGAGCACAGCACTGGTCATACCCGCGGCACCCCAGCCCCAGCTGCTGGTGCGGGGCAGCATATAGTGCCCCAGCCACTGCCTGTGCTTCTGTGTGAGGTATGATATATGCCCCTCACGCTGGAGGCTATCCCTGCTATGTCCCCACAGATCATCATCCTGTGAGGCCAGGTGGGGCGGGGAGCAGCTGGGGGCCCCCTCTAGCACAGCTGAGGGGCCAGGGGGCTGTGGGTCCAGAGCAAGGGGCAGTGGCATGGGCAGGGCATATCAGAACTGCTCAGCACCACAGAGCAGTGGAGGGGGACCGCTGCAGCCAGACCTGCCTCCTGGTGAGTGAAGGGGGTAGAGAGAGCTCTGATTTTCCATGATCAAAAAACCAAACTCAAACGCCAAAATATAGAGGTATTTAGAATTGATTTTATTATAATGATTGAGGCAGTGGTAGGCTTCCAAATTTCTTTAAGACTATAAATATATCAACAAAACATTGTGTTCAGCTTTATATAGTGTAGGGGCTTTTCATTTTAATCACGGAAAAATGAGGATTTTGGGGGTTTTAATCAAGTAATTTGGGAATTTTTTATCAGTGAATTTGGGATTTTTAAACAGAGAAAACCAGGATCCCTAGTCATGAGCTATTTTGGGAGCAGTGTGGACTCCTTACAGACCTTCTCAGAATTGGGGAGCTTTCTTAGTTGGTGGCTTTTCTCCCTTGGTGACCCCACCTGATTTTGTGTACTGATGAACATAGGTGGGTCTAGGATTCACTAAAAGGGAATGTGGAATGTGGCATGCTGCTCCTCCGATGATAGGGAAATGGAGGTGAAGCATGGCTGGAGCCATGGGCGATTGGTACCTCCTGAGTCTTGGGGGGCACCAGTGACCAATTGGGGGGGGGGGGGTCCCCCAGCAGCCGATCGCCAACCCCAGAAGCGTCACCGGCAAAGCTGGAAGTGCCCTTCCCCCACCAGTCTCAGGGGAGCTTCTCTCAGCACCCCCACTCCCCGGCCAGTGAGGACCAATCTCAGGGGGGGCACATGCCTCCCTACGTGTCGCCTGTGGGTGAAGCCTTTGTGTCAGTGGATGACACCAGGAAGCAGGCACAGGAAGGTGGACCTGCCCACTGCTGCTGTCCCCAGTTGATCTGGACATGGGAAAACCCAAGAGCTGCTCCTCTCACCTCATGGGGCTTCATGGAAAGTGAGGTGGCTGTGGGGAACAGCTGCTGGCAGAATGCTGGGCTCAGCTGGCAGAGGGTGGGTTTCTTCTTCCTGTGTCCCCTGCAGGCACAGTGGCTCCAGCTACAGAGAAAGGGTGCACAAGTTGCTGGGCTTATCCAGAGACAGCCACAATGGTGGAAGGGAGGGTACAGCCATACCATGACACTCTTCATGATGAAGACGTGCTAAACTGTCTCCATGAACCTGAGGTGGGAAGGACCCTATATCCTCTGTGTCAAGACACATGATTGCCTGTGCTAAACCACATAGAAGTCACCCAAAGTGTAATACTGACTTCTAATTTATTGGATGAATGCAAAAAAAGAAGGCATCATCAAAATTAATTGAAGTGTTGGCAATATTAGCATGTATAAAGGAAGCCAGGGCTTGAATAAAACCACCCAAAGAGACAATTTTAAAAAGTCAGAACCACCAACATAGAAATCCTCAGAAAGCTATAAAAGCCGCATGCATGACAGCTTTTGAAAAAATGTTTGACAAGAGTTTTTGAAAAAGAAGGTATTCTGTTTGGAGTGCTGGGTGGAGAGAATCTTGCAGCACAATCAGTTCAGAAAGATGCATAAATAGACGGTTGTTCAGTTTTTAGAATAAGGAAATAATGTAGTAAATTAATCTATTCAAGGATGCCCTCCTGCTGTTTTTTGGAGAAACTTTGTTTTGCAGGTTTGATATGCAGAATCAATCATAATATTTAGATGACTTTATAATGTTAAATATAAAAGGAAGTATTTTTCATGAATTGTATAGCTTCCTTGTAGAACTTGTTGCCATATAATGTCATTGAAACAAATAACATAGCAAAATTTGAACAATTTAATAGGTATATGGATACAAGGTTAATAATTACCAAGATTTGTTAAAGAAAGAAAATCACTTTTGAGTGGTTATTATGAGACTTTCATGTGGGCAGATAATCACCAGTGCCTACTATGGGCAAAATCCTGTGCAGAACTTAATGCTAGTCACTGTTAGAGATAGAATGCTTGACTAGACTAAATGGAATATGAATGTGATTCAGCATGGCAACTGTGTTCTTATGACAATATTAATTTAACAAAAGGTCTAGAGGAGTCTTGCTCTAACTATGCCCTAAAGAACAAGACAGCAAATGTGCACTGTAGTGTAGTAGCGTAGGATGAAGCATTGTCATGCCACGCTATCTTTCAAAAATTCCATTATACCACATTGCATAGCATTTAGATATTTGGGATAGAGGGCATGGAATTCTTGCATGAACACTTTCCTCTTAGAGCTCTGTAGTATACTTAAATTGTTAAATGATCATTTCTCTCATATCATCAGATCTCTTATTTACATAAGAAAACTGTTTGTCAGCAATCACTATTATAGGTCACTGGAGACAAGATGATAGATTAGTGAATTTGTAGTATGAGAAAATGTTTGTGCATTAGCCACTGTTTTCAGATCTGTTGAGCCTCTCAGTGGTGAAGTGCTGTGTTCTGCCAGGTCTGGCACCCTATAAATTAATCTACATCTATGAAAGCCATGTCAACTAATGTTAACATTTTTCAATAATGCTTTTAAATCTGAAATGTATGGGACACTTGTTCAATGGCAGTCCCTCAATACAAGGATGACAGTCTTTCAGTAAACAGGGAAGTCATCAGTGAGTCCATAGATGGCCAAGGAGGCCAATCTGTGATCTGCACGTTTGGTTACAGATTTGGTAAATAATTCTGGGAGGAAGAAGTAGATCCTGGTGATATTGGATCATGGTTCTTTCCTTCGGTCTTTCTTGTCTATCCACGTCTGTTGTGAGGTGAATATGCTCGAAATGATAGAGGCCTTGTCATCCATCGTAGTATCATTGGGAATGATTTAGTGCTTAAGTCTCCTAGGTATTAATGTTAATATCACATTTCTTCAGACTGGCTTTCAAAGTGACCTTTAATTTCTCCGCTTGCTCACCTCTGGAATGGTGACCATTGGTGAGTTGGGAGCATATAGGATCTATTTTGGGAGCCAGGTATCAGGCATCCTTATGATGTCCTGTCCAGCTTCTTGCTAGATCTGTATAAACTTGGCTTCAGTGCTGGTGGTATTTCCTTGAAACAGAACACCGGCTTTCATTTTTCTGTCCTTCCAATTGATACAGAAGATTCTCCAAAGACATCACTCAAGGTAATGTTCCAAAGCTTTCAGGTGTTTCCAATGTGTTATCCAAGTGGCATACCCATACTACAGGATGTGACAACAACCTGGTAGGTGAGAAGTTTGGCTTGGGTCCTGATGTTGTCATAATCAGAAGCACTCAAAGTCAGTCCTGGCAGATTTTATCTGGTGTTCTAGACCATCATGTATGTTTACTTTTTGGGAAAGATGCCTACTCAAGTAGAGCAAATACACAGCATTCTCCAAGGACTGTCTTCTGCTTCTAATATGTGGAAGAGCAGCTAGCTGGTTTGAGAGGGTGGAGGGTTGGTAAAAGTATACTGGTTTTTGTGAAGTTGACAGTGAGTGCATCTACATATGCTACTAATGCTATAAAGTGGCCCCTTAGTGTTGGAGCTGACCGGGAGCAAATTTGCTCCATGTCAGCATCTACACGTGTAGATACTGTAGTAGATACTGTGCAGTTAGTTTACTACTTGTATTAACAGGTAATAGCTAACTGCACAGTAGAGTAATTTACTGTGCAGTGAATGATACGCACCTGTTGACGGTGACACTTTTATTGTGCATTGATCAGTCTACTGCATAGTAAAGCATCTCATGTAGACATACTCAGTGAGTCCAAGCTTTACAAAAGCAATCAGGAAGTACCTGGAGCTCTCTAATTGAGTGGACACACACATGGTGTCCCATGATCACCTCTTGGAGAAACTGGCCAATTGTCGCCTTGGGTCCTCCACGATCCACTGGCTGGAAAATTGGCTCCGGGGTCGGACCCAGAGGGTAGTAATTGATGGAAGTCACTCATTGTGGTGTCCTGTGACCAGTGGGGTCCCCCAAGATTCTGTCCTTGGACCCATACTGTTCAACATCTTCATTAATGATGTGGACACTGGAGTCAGAAGCGGACTGGCCAAGTTCGCCAATGACACCAAACTTTGGGGCAAAGCATCCACACCAGAAGACAGGCGGGTGATCCAGGCTGACCTGGACAGGCTCAGCAAGTGGGCGGACGAGAATCTGATGGTGTTCAACGCCGATAAATGCAAGGCTCTCCACCTTGGGGAAAAAAAACTCGCAGCATCCTTATAGGCTCGGCAGTGCTATGTTGGCTAGCACTATGGAAGAAAGAGACTTGGGGGTCATCATTGACCACAAGATGAACATGAGCCTGCAATGCGATGCTGCGGCTAGTAAAGCGACCAAAACGCTGGCTTGCATCCATAGATGCTTCTCAAGCAAATCCCGGGACGTCATTCTCCTCCTGTACTCGGCCTTAGTGAGGCCGCAGCTGGAGTACTGTGTCCAGTTTTGGGCTCCACAATTCAAAAAGGATGTGGAGAAGCTTGAGAGAGCCAGAGAAGAGCCACGCGCATGATCAGAGGTCAGGGAAGCAGACCCTACGATGACAGGCTGAGAGGCCTGGGGCTCTTTAGCCTGGAAAAGCTCAGGCTCAGGGGTGATCTGATGGCCACCTACAAGTTTATCAGGGGTGACCACCAGTATCTGGGGGAACGTTTGTTCACCAGAGCGCCCCAAGGGATGACGAGGTCGAATGGTCACAAACTACTTCAGGATCATTTCAGGCTGGACATAAGGAAGAATTTCTTTGCTGTCCGAGCCCCCAAGGTCTGGAACAGCCTGCCACCGGAGGTGGTTCAAGCGCCTTCATTGAACATCTTCAAGATGAAACTGGATGCTTATCTTGCTGGGATCCTATGACCGCAGCTGACTTCTTGCCCTTTGGGCGGGGGGCTGGACTCGATGATCTTCCGAGGTCCCTTCCAGCCCTAATGTCTATGAAATCTATGAATACAATCATCAGCATATTTAGTAATGAAGGTGTTAGTTGCTTTGGATTTTGGAATGTGACTAGTTGATGATAAAGAGATTCCCATCCATGAGATGTCCTGGATGCTGACTCTAGATGTAAGTCTGTCGGTAATTAGATGCAGAATAGCTGCAATATAGATGGTCAAGAGTGTTGATGCAATCATACACTTTTGCTTGCCTCCAGTTCTAACAGTGAAGGGGTCTTTTTCGTGCCATTGTGTAGGATGGTTGTTATCATGCCTTTGTGAAGAATCTGATAATGGTAACAAATTTTGGCAGGCATCCAGATCTCATCTGGATCTTCCACAAGGCCTGTTGATTGATTTTGATAGGACACTAGAAGCATTCAAGCTGAGGCCACAATTACAGTATTAACCCTGAGGGTTCTGTTCATATGTATTTCTCTTGGATCGTCTTCAAATGTAATTTAATACGAGTTTGAACTTATATAAGTGATTATATTTTAAAAAAATAACTAGGCTGATTGTACTGAAATGGTCAGAAAAGCTTCTATGATTTAATATGCAGTGAAACATGATTCATAGATTCATAGATGCTAGGGTCGGAAGGGACCTCAATAGATCATTGAGTCTGACCCCCTGCATAGGCAGGAAAGACTGCTGGGTTCAGATGACCCCAGCTAGATGCTTATCTAACCTCCTCTTGAAGACCCCCAGGGTAGGGGAGAGCACCACCTCCCTTGGGAGCCCGTTCCAGACCTTGGCCACTC
>NW_005841974.1:1283660-1283977 GCF_000455745.1 Alligator sinensis | reverse complement strand
CATAGGGCTTGGCCTGCAAGCCCTTAACCATACGAGTGGCCCTTCTCTGGACCCTCTTCAGGTTATCCACATCCCTCTTGAAGTGTGGCGCCCAAAACTGAACGCAGTATTCCAACTGTGGTCTGACCAGCGCCCGATAGAGGGGAAGTATCACCTCCTTGGTTCTGTTCGTCATGCATCTGCTGATGCATGATAAAGTGCCATTAGCTTTCCTGATGGCTTCATCACACTGACGACTCATGTTCATCTTGGAGTCCACTAGAACTCCAAGATCCCTTTCCGCTTCCGTTCCACCAAGCAGGTCATTCCCTAGGCAG
>NW_005841974.1:1258954-1283207 GCF_000455745.1 Alligator sinensis | reverse complement strand
TCCTGCCGGGCTCTCGCAAATGTGAGCCTTGATAATTTTTTCGAAGACTTTGCCTTGGATGGAGGTGAGACTGACTGGCCTATAGTTGCTCAGGTCCTCCTTCCTCCCCGTCTTGAAAATGGGGACCACATTGGCCCTTTTCCAGTCCTCCAGGACCTGGCCCGTGCACCACGAGCGTTCAAATATTACCACCAGTGGCTGTGCAATGACGTCCGGCAGTGTCTTCAGTACCCTCGGATGGAGCTCATCCGGGCCTGCCGACTTAAAGACATCCAGTTCCTCCAAGTGACTCTGCACCATCTCAGGGTCTACGCATGGTAGTCTGGTGCCTTGCTGCTGCCTCTCTAAAATCCCAGTGAGAGCCTTGTCCTGCCCTCACTTAGGAACACTGAGGCAAAGAACTCGTTGAGGAGTTCAGCCTTGTCCCCCCTGTCCATCACCAATTGCTTCTGCCCATTTAGGAGGGGTCCTATTCCACCCTGGGCCTTCCTTTTACTCCCTATATATCTAAAAACAATTTTTTGTTATCCTTTACTTGGGATGCCATCCTCAGCTCCATGGTAGCTTTGGCCCGTCTAACTGCCTCCCTACAAGATGATGGAAACCTACAGCAGGATTCTGTTCTACCTATTTGGCACAAGAATGGACTTATGCACCTAAATGCAGTTTATTCCAAATTATTCCAACCTGAGCCTTTGATTAACTGTTGATACAAAAAGTGGGTAGGTCCTCCTCCTCACTACAGCTCAGTCTTAAGGGTAAGCTGGCAGTGATTTTAAAAAGTCTTGATGACAGAGAAGCACCAGAGTCATCCCTTCCTGCTGCATAGGGGGTTGGCTCATCTGGGGATAGGGACAATGACAGCAGGGATGGATGGGCATTCCTCTTCCCCTGTTCTGTGACCAGGCAGGTTGGGGGGAAATTTCTCTCCCTGTTGCTGCTGTCTCCTCCTCAGCTGACCCCAGGCCCGGCTCAGCCCAGCTGGCTCTGGAACTTCCCTAACCCCCAACCATGGAGGAGGCAGCAGCGGCATGTGGGGGAGGGGGAGGAAGAGGAGAGGAGAGGAGAGGAGAGGAGAGGGCCACCTCTGAGCAGGGAGGGGGTATTTTCAGCTACTTTATGACTTCAAAAACTCCCCAATGGCTCCCCCATCATGGTCTGCCCACACTAATGGGGTAAAAGAGGCTGGGAGCAAGGGGTGCAGCCACCTTTGCGGTGTTGGTTTCTGCTCCCACACCCTCTTTGGGACATCCTAGATCTGCCCTGATCCTGTCTTTTTCCCTGCTGCTGAATTCAGGCGGCAAGAGAGGAAGGATGAACGGCAGTATTGCTTACCCCCTGGGCTCTGGAATCTTGCAAAATCGGGAACTCCAGCCAGAGCCTGTGTTGACCAACCTGGGAGCTCAGAGCTGTCAGAGAGCTCACTAGGATCCAGGATTGCAGTGAGGGTGTGCAGCTGCACACCTTTGGCAGTGTGTTACAAGCACGGTAAAGAGAACTTGTTGTGCATGTGCCACACAGTCAAAGGGACTGTAGCCACTCACCCCAATCCTGGATCTACCTATGGCGTGGCCCAGTACCAGCACCCAAGCAACAGAGGGTCTCAAGAGCCCTGAAAGCACTGTCTGCACGATGTGGAAGGGCCCCTGGGCCTCTGCTTGCATTTCACCTTTGAAAGTTTGGGAATGTAGACATTTTCTGGACAATGGGAGCAAGGCTGTGACCCCCTACCTCACTGTAATTCCAGCACAGGGCCACTGCCAGGATTCAGGGTGCACAAGGGCTGTGCTGTCTTACAAAGAGGGATTGTGGAGCCCAACCTTGTTTCTCCAGCTTTGCTGCTGGCTGCTGGTCAGGAGCTGCTCATAGCTTGAACTCAGACATAACTAAATGATAAGAGCATCTCCCCTTCTCCTTCCACAAGGGTGTCATGGTAACACAGAAAGTCCATTTCAAATAGAGAGTTCAAACCAAATATTATTGTCACTATTATTTCCTTTCCTGCTTCTGCCTCCATTCCTGAAACCTGCTGTACCAACTCAACCCATTTACAGCCCTCAACCAGCTTGCCTAAAAGCTAACCAACAGACTTGTCTTTTGCACAGTATCTGGTAAACCAGACAACCATTTCTCTGCTTAGATCATGCCAGAGCACGGTGCACTTTGTCACCTAACACAGTTCAAATTTTACTACCCAATGAGACAAAAAGCAGATGTCTGGAATCTGGTACTTACACCTAATGCCTATAGCTAATGCTGCCTAGGCCTTGATTGGAAGCAGCACAAAACAACACATAAGTAAAGTTGATGTTGATCAACAAAAGATCTGCTACCAATAAACAAAAAATCCACAAGCTCATCTGCAAAGAATATTTTGACACCCTCTGCATCAGTGAGACCTGACTGAAGGGCTACTCAAGCCCTGTGCTAGCTCACTGTTTCCCCTGAAGCTGCTTGGCTCATTGCCGAACCTGAGAGAAGAATACAAGCAGCACTATGTTTATTTTCAAACATCATATCAGAGAGAGTTAAGACAACTTAATTCACATTTGTTCACCTGACCAAAGTCAGAATGGACAGGTTTTATGCTCCTTTACAGACCATCAC
This sequence comes from Alligator sinensis, assembly GCF_000455745.1. Classification (NCBI taxonomy): domain Eukaryota; kingdom Metazoa; phylum Chordata; order Crocodylia; family Alligatoridae; genus Alligator; species Alligator sinensis. The sequence continues at coordinate 1,280,600 of NW_005841974.1, read as the reverse complement.
AGATGGAAGGATTAATGAAGGAATTTACTGATATCATATCAGCAGTTGTGATTAAATGTGTCTTACTGTCCTGGGAGATTTCAGTATGTGTACATTACTGACAAGGAGGCAGCTGCAAATATAGCTCATTTGCGTCCCTAGGATTTTCACAGGTTATCTCTAGTTCAGCGCATTCAGCTGGTCAGACATTGGATTCAGTCTTCAGTTTGGATATCCAAGTCATTGTCTTGGACAGACCATCACCTCATCAAGGCAGTGGTTTGAGACCTTTAGCCTCCCAGGCAACAAAGACTTACCAGATTTATCATTCAAAACTCATGGGTTTCAAGAAATGTGAAAGCCTGCAAAAAAGACAACATCGCTATTCATACTGGAAAAGGAATCAAGGTTACAGTGTATCATTATTGCATCGCTCTACAAAGATCTATTTTCTTTCAAGTCTTTTAGTTATTGACACGGAGCCCCTAGGTGAATTAGACAGCATGGGATTAAGTGACAGGAATATGTAGAAAACACACAGATCTAGCATGTATGATCATTTTCTTACCACCAAGCTGAATGAGGCCAGCTCATGGTTGAAGAACAGCTAGCTGAAGCTGAACCTGAGCAAGACAGAGGTGATGATGGTGAGCAAAGGAAAGTATTCCGGAGAGTCAGCAGCCATGGTCCAGTATTCTGTGGTTAAAGGTGTCTGAATCAAATGGTCCAGTATTCTGTGGTTAAAGGTGTCTGTATCTGCAACTGTTCAGCTCAGTCCATAGCTTCTGCTCTTACACAGCAAACCAGAAATTATCTGAATATTTTGTTAGAAGATGGAAGGCAGCACAGTATGGTTATACCTAGGCATGAGGGCTAAGTACAGATAGTCAAAAAGCCCGAGGCTGAATTGATTCAGTCTTTGCAAGTTGGTCTAAGCTGCAAAGATTAAACTGAGAAACAACTGGATGCACATTTACCTTTGATTCAGGAAACACAGCCACATGCCTGCAGTGGCTCAGGCCAGAAGTCAGGGGGTGCTAGAGCACAGCACTTCCTTTCCTTGCTGCCCCTGAGGTGTCTGGGATTTGCAGACCAGACTTACAGTAGCAGAACTCTGCAGGGTTGCTCATCACTTTCTCTTCCTCCTTCCAGGTGCCTGTGGAATTTATAGTCTACGGTTGTAGCCAGCAGTAACTTTCAGTAAGTTTAGCAGGGCAGGGCAGCTCTGTACTCAGGGGAATTGGGGTTTCACCCCCCCTCCCTGGCTCCAGACCCCAGCCAGGGTTTCCCCTTCTCTGCTAGAGCAGACAGCACAGCCCAGCCCAGGGCTGGAGAGCATGCTGGGATGCTGGGAGACTCTGATTTAGCTTGAACCAGGAAGGGGCCTGGGACAGAAGTTTCATAAACCAGTTTAACCCAAATCAGTTAAGTTTGATATTACTTTCAACCAGGTTTATCTTAAGCCAGTTTCAGCCATTTTGAAACTGGTTTATGTGCACTGAGCTTTTGTTCTGTTACAGGTATAAACCACTTGATGATCACTTAAACCGGTTTATGTGTAACTTCTGTCCGTAGCCCATGTGTTCATTGCTTAGAAAATTTCAGCTTGCACAGAACTGTAGCACGTATCCTCGGTAACACAGAGAGATATAAGCACTTCAGATATTCTCCATTCTCCCACGCAGGTTTCCCACAGAATTTCAGATCCAGTTCAAAGTAACCAGCAAAAAGAGAGCTAGCAAACAGAATATAAACAGGGGAGTTCATAGGCAGTATGTAGTGTAGTGGTCATGAGTTTCACTTGTTTTCTTTCTTTGGGTGCACACATGCATGCATGTTTTGTGTACTGGAGTTCTGTTTTTCTCCTTTGCACGGGTATCTTTTCTCTCTCTCTCTCTGTCTCTCTCTCTCTCTCTCGAACACAGGATAGCAACTCTGGTATGCATGTGAAAGTTTCCAAGCAAGATAAGAAATGAAGGTGATAGGATGTGTAAGATGCAGCATGTATATTATCCTTGCATCAGTGCCAAATGGCTGGTACGTGTGCATGAACTGCTGCCTGATGTTATATTGGAGGAGAAAATTAAAGGGCTGGACATGTAACTACAGGTACTCCTCACTTAACGACCTACCTGTTTAACGACCGTGCGGACTTACGACCAGCGAGAACTAGTCGTAAGTACGAGAACTGGTTGTAAGTACGAGCACTTTGGTCTTTGAAATGGCAGCACGGCATCTCAAGCCAAGGCACGCAGTATCAAGGGGCGGCTCCTCGCTTATCAACCAATTCGCTTAATGACCTAGTCGCAGGAACGGAACTCGGTCGTTAAGTGAGGAGTGCCTGTACAAGAAAATGATGGAGCTTGGATAGAAATTTGAACAGGTGATGGAAGAAAGGAGAGGTGAGGGTGTGCATACAAATGAGAAGCCTTGGATGCCTGCTAAGCTTGATAATCTCATGGACAGTTTTTCTGAAGAGGAGGGGAACCCAAGGAGGATTGTGAATGTTAGAATTAAGTAACAGAAGTGACTAGCTAGCAGAAGTGAAGTAAACTAGAGGAATTGGTTTAGTGTACTGAGGGATGAAGAGGAGACATAGGTGAGATCTGACAGTGGGATGTCATGCATGGGCCAATCCCAAAACAGGTGGGGGAAGGAAGAAGGGATGAATGCAGTCTAAAAGTGACCTCAGCCCAGGAAAAAGAAAGGAAATGGCAAGGGAGATCATGTGTTTGATGGGCAGAAGGAGAGTGAAAGGAAAAATGTCACTGAGATGTGAAAACTAGGAAAAGACAGTTCTGTATTACCAGATTCACTCTTGAGGTGAGTAGACAGACCAATTACAAGGGAACACAGGAGAGTTGTCTATCACAACTGAAAAATGTGCGATGTAGTCCTGAGGCTGAAGATACCGATAGGAACAGAGTTTGCTTTCACTCTGTTGGGTAGATATATGCATGCCAGCAGTTTTCTGGTATGCAGATTGTTAATGTCTGATGAGAAGTGTTCTTGGCACTTGATCAGGGTTGAAATAAGCATAGCTAGGTCTATGCTCTCCCCTGGGTCTTTGTCACGCTTCTGGGCTTTATTGGTTGCTGCATTGGCTGAAATTCCAACAATCCCCCCCCCCCCCCCCCCCCCCCTCCCCCCAAATCTCACCACCCCCCCCCCCCCCCCCCAACTGCTTCCCACTCCCTTTTCTGATTCATGTGTTGGGTTTTTTAAGCCTTCCTCAGAGGTACTGGGTGTTGGTATTAGCCAAGGCTGGGTATTTTGACTGGTGTGTGGCAGTGCTCCTGCTAGGACTCAAAGGCTAGTGGGTCTTGCCCCTCTGCTCAGGATCAGCCCAGTCGCCATATATGGGGTCAGGAAGGACTTTTACCCCCTGGTCAGACTGGTACAGTGTGTGGGGTTTTTGCCTTCCTCTGTAGCAGGGGGTATGGCCCTCCACTTGGAATCTCTTGAGCCCATATAAGCAAGCTTTTACAGAAGCAGGATTTTTACTGGCGTGGTCCCACTGCTTTACCTGTAGCAGATTAAGGTGTTATGTCTTGTGTTGTGTTAAGGGTGTGTTAGGATTGATAGTAGTTTTACTAAGAGGTTCGGTCAGGGCAGGCAAAATCTGGCCTGTGGGCCGGATCCGGCCTGCCAGGTGATACCATCTGGCCCGTGGGGCCCTTCTGTAATCCAAAAGAATGATCATGGGCCCAAGCCCTGCCTACCCCTCTGAAAGCTGAAGTACAGCTCCAGTTGCTAAGCAACCTACCCCCACCCCAACCTGGCCTGACCCACTCCCAGCCCCAAGGTAGGGGGTGCAAGAGACAAGAAGTTTCTGCCTGGCAGAGGCTGTTGCCTGGTGACCCTGTGGCTGTTTCCCAGCCCTTCCTTGCTGGGAGACTGGAAATTCAGGTAAGGGCCCACCAGGCCAGGGACTCCCACTGGGGGAAAGGGAGTGCGAGGAACTACATACTATGAGGCCAGGCTGGGCTGGCCCCACACACTGCAGAAGTGCTGGAGCTGCACACTGTGGTGCTGGCTTGAGCTGGCCCTGCTGGATGCCACCATGTCCAGCCAGGAACTTGGCCGGGAGCATGGGAGCTGCATGCTGTGGGGCCAGGTGGGGCTGGCTCTGTACCCTGCCACCACATGTAGCCAGGGTCTTGGGCAGGAGCTGTGCACTATGAGGTTGGATCAGGCTGGTCCTGCTCGCTGCTGCCACATATGGCTGGGGACTCAGGCTGGAGTGCAGAAGATGCGCACTGTGGGACTAGGTAGGCTGGCCCCACATGCTGCCACCATATGCAGCTCCAGAGACTTGTACACTCTGGGGACTCTGAGGACACACACCCTTACCTTTCTACCCCCCCCCACCATACCCCCAAACACACCCACACCCTCACATTGGCGATGCATAGAGGGTGCATGCGAGTGCATGTGCACCCCCTGAGATTGGTGGTGCACCCCCTGAGAGAAGTGCTGTTGACACTGCTGGCAGCGCCTACGGGCGGTCACCACTCACCACCCCCCACTGCCAACACCACCGGCGGCATCTGTGGGCGGTTGCCAATCATTGCTGGCTGCGGCAGATGCTGCCGGCAGCATCTGTGGATGGTTGCTGATCGCCGCTTGGCGCTTGCCACCCCCCTGCTTGCTGCCAGCACTGCCATGGCTGCCTGTGGGAACTCCCCGCTCACTGCCACCACACCCCACACCACTGCCACTGCCTGTGGGCAGCCACTGTGCCTCCCCAGCCTCCGGGGGCATGTGTCGTTCATGCCCTCCCACAGCCACAACACATTCCCACCCCCCACCATACCCCCTCAAACACCCACATCCTTGTATATATCCCCTCCACCCCATCCACACACCCCAGACCCACACCCATCCATATCACACCACACACATCCACCCACTCCCCAACCTCACACTCCCCCAATCCCACCCACATAAACCTCCCTCCACCTGCACAATATACAAGAGTAAGACTGTATTTTGAGCTGTTATGCAATTGCCACTATATATATATATATATATATATATATATATATATAATGCAGATGCACATAAATCAGGACAAAAATATTTTTTGAAATAAAATAGGTTAAAATAGATGTTTGATTATTTTAGTATATGATTTATTTTCTCCGATTCCACGATGGGACCCTCCCCCAAAGGAGTACTTCCGGGACAAGGGGAGGGACTTCAGGTGGCAAAGGTGAGGGGTTAGGGGTGGGATTTCTTGTACCAAGATGGCAACCGGGGGGGGACCTATCAAGGGTCAGGGCTACCTTTGCAGCCTTCAACAGTGCACCAAAACTTGTTAAGCAGCCCTACAGCCAAAATAATCGCCCACCCCTGGGTTACATTTTGGATTTGTGCATGATGGTTTGAATAGGGATAATCCTACTTCAGACTCAAAAAATACAAAGATACATTCATACCAAATACCAAGGTTCATACAGACGATAAAACTGAACATAGCTTAACATAGCTTAACCTTAGCTGTAATAAAGATCAAACATGACAGTAGTCAATCTAATTCTAGGAAACATCTATGCATGTAAATAATGTCCCCCAAAATTAATCACTGCATATAGGGGTACCCATGACAGGTACTTTGGATCTAGTTTTGGCAAGTAGCAAAGACCCTGTAGAAGAACTGATTGTGGGAAGTAATCTGAGATCAAGTGATCACAAGCAGATTCATTTTAGACTAAACTACAAGAGGGACAAGGATAAATAACAAGGGTCTTGGGCTAATTCTGAGAAAATAAGACAATTATTTAAGGTGTTTGACTGGACTGAAGAGCTAAGAGACTTGTCTGTGAAGGTAGTGTGGAACTTATTAACTAAAGCAAAAGTACAAATACTATCAGGACTTGTATCCTAAGCAAGAGGGAAAAAATGGAAGGGAAGGACTATAAACCTGCGTAGATAAATGGAAACCTTACACAGGCCATTAGGAATAAGCACAGGATCTACAAGCATTGGAAAATGAGACTGCCTGGTAAGGAACAATATCTTTCTGAGGTCAAGAAATGCAGACACAAAGTAAGCATGGAAAAAGGCTTAGCTGAGCTTGATCTTGCAAAGCATATTCAAAATAATAGCAAAAGATTTTGGGTCGTCTAAAATAAAATCAGTAGGGGGAAGGGAAACCACTATATGTTGATGGAGTTGAGATCAAGGACCACTTAAGCATGGCTCAAGAGCTAGACAAATACTTTCCCTCAGTCATCAATTAGGATGAAGATGGAAATGAGGACATTGGCAAGATTGCTACTTGGCAAGGAAGACATAAATATGGAAATTACCATACTTGAGGTAGAAGCAACATTTAGGGGAGGGGAGGTCCAGATCATCTCCATCCCATCATAATGAAGGAATTGGCATAGAAAATAGCAACTAGGATGAATCTTCATGGAATCTGTCAATTCCAGCATAATATTCAAAGACTGGAAAATAGTAAATGTAGTTTCAGTTTTCAAAAAAGGGAGAAAGAATGATTCAAACAATTATATGCTTGTTAGCTTGACCTTAACAATAAGGAACCTCTCAGAGCAGATATTGAGGGAAAGGATTGTTAAATATATGGAAGGAAATGGAAAACGGGACAAAACCCAGCATGGTTTTGTCAGAGGAGAATCCTAATTTTGCTATCATTTTGTAAAAAGATAATTGACTCCCCAGGTATGAGTAATGCAGTTCACTTGCTTTGTCTTGATTTAAGCAACGTTTTTGGTACCACTCCTCACAGGAAATTATTGGTTAAACTAGAGAGGATGGGCACCAATGCCCAAAGCATGAGATAGATTAGGAGCTGGCTCAAAGAGAGACTAAAGAAAGTTGAAAGGTGACTTTTGTGATTGGAGGGTGGTTACCAGTGGTGCTCGTCAGGGATCAGTTTTAAGACCCATCCTTTTCAACAGTTTTATCTGCAACCTCAATACCGGAACTTATGGAATTTGCTAATGACCCTGAACTGAGAGTATTATGAAATAGGGCCAGATTATTAAACAGGAAGATTTAGATAATCTTGTGGAATAGAAGAAATGAAATATATCAGCATGAAATGCCAAAGTCATGAACTTAAGGACCAGTACCTGGTGGCTAGAAAATGGTATTTAGAGGTTTGCTTTTGGGAATTGGCCTATAGGTAAAGTAGATATGCATTAGGCTAATGGTCCAGGGCAACAGCAAGGGTTAACTGATTTATAAAAAGCCTGTCTGTGACAAAGTTTCTTCAAGGACTGCTGTATCTGATACAGGCAAACAGTGAGCAGACATGCAGGCTGGGAATTGAAGACTGATAAAGCCCAAATTAAGATGTAAGCATGTGATGGGTTTGTGAAACAAAGGAATATGTTGACAGGACAGAACATGGACAGTATGATGACGACTGAGAGACCAGTCAGCAATGACCAGAAATGAAGAGTCATCAGGAGGGGAAAGGACTACAAAAGAAGGTATTTCAGAGTAGCAAAAGGTCCAAGAGAGGAGAACCTGAGGCACCATAGACAGAGGACACACCACTAGCCCCTCTTACCCACTCCACTGTGGGGGAAGGAAGGGGGTTTCAGCCTCCTACCTCCAGGCTGCTGACATCTGACATTCAAGAGAGAACCTCAGGGTGAAGTTTGTGTCCTGGCCAGACATACCTTGACTCTGATGACAGCTCTAGGACTGGTAGATATAGAATTGTTTGCATTATTTTTATCTGCTATCACTGTGTATCGATAAAAGTCACCTATTATCAAAGGGAAAGGTAGTGGTTAGTCTGAGGGTTTGGGTCTTCCCGGAACAAGGTATCTGGTTCTTAAATCCAGTGCCAACAGTACCATGGATCTCAGGATAAGATGTGGGTGCATAGGCTGGAGACAAATGAGGAAGAAAGGGATTTTGGTGTATTGGTTAGATGACAAAAAACAGCTAGTGCAATGAAGTCTGAAAAAGCTAAGACAATCTTAGAGTACATTGGTCAAGTTGTATGCGGTAGAGTCAAGGAGTTACTTGTCCCATTGTACAAGGCGTTGATAAGACTCCACATGAAATACTGTGTGCAGTTCTGGTCACTGACATTCCTAAAAGATTAAATTAAACTGAAACAGATCAAAGAAGGGCCACAGACAAATAACCCACAGATGGTATTCTCCACACAGAACCCTACAACTCCAGATCCCTCCCTCTAGCAGGGTATTAAGGTGCCTGATACTTGGAGAGCTGGAATAGCTGCTCAGGTGCCAGTTGCTAGGACGACCAGAGGGAGCCAGTGTCCCACACCTGCTAGTGGTCAGCTGACAGGAAGGGGAGGGCCTGGCTCCCATTTAAACACCAGGGCTGAGGCCAGGGGGGCAGTTCCCTCCTGGCTGCAAAAGGGGAAGGAGCTCTCCTAGAACAACCGAAGGGGAGAGGCCTAGCGGCAGGAACAGCTTCTGTTGCTGTTGAGGGATGGAGTATTTCCCGGTAGGGTGAAGGCTGTTAAAGCCAGGTGGCTCAAGTTTATATTATAGACAAGGCGCTCACATTTTGTTTACTGTTTAATACCGGTGGCTTGGGAGAGGCTATTAGGGGTTGGAGGAGGCCTCATAGGGGGCCCACAGCAGTGTGGAAACCCCAGTGCCAGCAAGGTTGCAGCATTCGGGGTGCACTGACCCCAGCCCTAGAGAGGGGGGCAGCAAGAAGCCCCAGAGAGGGAGCATTGGTGAGAAGCCGATATGTGCGGGTATGGTGAGCCCTAGAGAAGGGGGCAGCGTTTGAGAAGCCCTAGAGAAGGGGGCAGCATTTGAGCAGCATTTTGGAGGAGCCCCAGAGAGGGGGCAGCAAGAAGCCCCGGAGAGGTGCGCAGACCCTGGCGCCAGTGAGGCGCAATCCTAAAGAAGCTGGGCAGCTCAGGTGCACCTGTGGTGCAGCTTGGTGTTGGTAGCTGGGGGGGGTTTTGTGGCCTGGGAGGCTGCGGGCTCGGGTAGTCCCCTAATTTTGGGCTTGCGACCCTCTGGCTGTGGGGCTGGTGCCCGAGCCTCTGGGCCAGGCTACAGATTGGAACAGGAAAAGGGGTACGGGCCTCAAGACAATAGAAAAGGCTAGAGCCTCGGAGTCAAACCCTGGTTAGTGGGTTTAGACGGGGAGGTCTAGCTAGAGAAAATCAGGAGTCAGTCTCACATAGGGGAAAGGCCCTAACATACCCAATACAATAGGCAGCCTCCCACTCACAAGAACATCATCATAATTTCCATCAAGACGTGGCAGATGAATATAGGGTGGGACATAACCCTAAAGAAAGATCCAAGGGTGCCCCACGCAAGGTGCGGAGTACTAGGAAGACAGTGCTGGGAAGGATGACTTGTTACACTCCCCCACCATTCCTCCCCAACTACTGCTTCCTTGTCTAACCTCCCCCACAGAAGCAAACTTTCTGACCATTATTAACCATGCTTCCCAATTGCCGTTTAAGTCCAGAAGTAAGAAGCCTCTTCCTACTTCTTCCACTTCCCAGTCTTATCTCCAGAAAAGACCCTTTTACCTTTTCTTTTGAAAGAAAATGGAGGGAGCTTGGATTGTTTAGCAAAATAGAGACTGAGGAGGGCATATGGCTACTCTTTACAAATACTTTGGTGGGGTGAATCTTGGGACTGAAGAAGAGAGATTTAGAGTAAAAAACAAACAAAACCCCAATAACAACACAAAAGCAAACGGCTATCAAAGCGCCAATGGATTAATTTAGATGAGATGTTGGCCATGGGTAAAGCTGTAGGTGTAGGACTTCCAGTGACGCTAAGCCATAGTTAGGCCAAGCTACAGTTAAGATAAAGCTCTGGAAAGGAGCCTTGACTGCCTCGTGACCTGGTAACAAATGTAAATCAAAAAAACCAAAAAAAACCCCAACACATTGAGTGAAAAGGGTGAGTCAAAAAAGAGAGTTGCAAAAAGCAGTAGCTGAATAACTTGAGAAGTAACATAAAAGTAAAAACACACTAATGAGGCAAAGATAAAAAGAACCAAAGGTGCAGTTGTCCTCACTTGCCAAAAGAGATGAGTAGAAATGAATATCTCAATAGAAAGATAGATAAACATTAGTACAAGATATGGGCATTTTGGGTATAAATACAGGGACTGCAAAACTTGTTTTTTGTAGCGACCTTGGGGGCATAACTTACGTACTGTGTTGCTACTTGTCATGGGCAAGATTCACTAAGTTGAGCTGATTCTTAAATAGACCAGCTGGTTAACTGTCCAAGTGACAATCAAAACTGGTAAGAACAGGGACCAGAGACAACAAACCTCGCTTTGCCACTGAACATGAATTCAAGTAATTTTTTTCTGTCGCCTCTGGAATCTGGAAAACTGCTTGCTAAAGCTGGCCTTCCAGAACACACAGACTTGCATATCAACAGTGACAGCAGCACGGGGCCACTTGGGAAAACACTTGCATGCTTCAGTACAACAGTAGACATTTTCATTTCGTTTTGATTTTCTTGTCTGGTTTGCATTGATGCTTCAGCTGATACAATAAAACCTAGTGTTTTTTTAGGTTTTTCCTCCCGCTCAACAGCTGACTGACTTCCAAATTTGGGTCAGGAAGGCATTATCTCCCCTGGTCAGAATGGCATGGCTAATAGTGTTTTGCCTTCTTTTGCAGTATGGAGCATGGTCCTGTTCCTAAGATCTTCTAAGTATGTAATAACCGATTACTTCCTTGTTGTTGTGGCAGGGCATTGGCAGTGACCACATCTACCCTGTTATCTGTGTCATAGGATAGGGTCATCTTGGTGTTTTGGGTATCACACTCTGTAGTTATGTGTAAGCATAGAAGGTGGTGACTGGGGATCCTGTGGGACAGTAGACTGCAAATGCAGGGGAGGCCACAGTTAAAGCCTTTAAGGCAATTAGGGTCTGGAGATCTTGAAGAAAGAGCTGCACAACGTGTCCCAACTTGTAAGGTAAACCTGTCATGTTTTTAAAACCTTTATCATTTTACTGACACAGATAAAGTCCATTGCCTGATGCTAGCAGGAAATGTATTGTCATTTGAACTTCTAAAGCTTGACGATTTCACGGACATCAGAGGTAAGTCAAGCTATTTTAGCAAGGGCCCACGTGACACCTCAGAGTAGAAGAGGTATTTCATGTCTCTTGGGGCCTTGTTGTATGTTGCACTTAGGATGTGTTAACTGAATTTAAAATGAAAGTGTCCACATGTTCAAGCAGTAAAACACATGCTAAGTGCCAATGTATCATAGCAGAGTTAGTACTTTTCACAAGAAGACTGTCTCCAGGTGGTGTTAAGTAATGTGTTCAGCTATCGTGAGACCACTCCACAGACATAATATGAGTAGGGATTACTGCAATTTGGATTTCAGGGGATTTCAGGGGAAAGTCTGAAATTTACCATTTCGCCTGAAGCTCCGGAAAACTGTGATTTGACTGGAAATGGCCTGAGACCAAGGGAGGAGAGGAAGGATGGGGGAAAAAGCTTTAAAACAAGTAACCCCCCCGCTCCCCCCCCTCCTTCCCCCAAAAAACAACAAAAAACCAAACTGGAAGAAACAGAAACCTTACTGGAAGAACAGAGAAGAAAGGCAGCAGAGCCCCAGAAACATTGTTGAAGCTCCACGTGTTTCCAGGGGCAGCCTAGTATAGGGCTCAGCCTATTAGACTGTTCAATTTCCTGCTTTGGCAGGGAGTTTAAAAGCCCTGCACAGAGCACAGCAGGTAAATACCCCCTGCTCTAGGGGCTGTGAGCATAGGCATGAGGGTCAGCATTCCATAAAAGTTAGCACTTGGCAAAAGTTGTTGTTTAACACCATTTATTTATTATGGTTTCATCAAGAATTGTAAGTAGTGAGCTTTACTTAAAAGTTGTTTAATAAGTGGTGAACTCTACTTTCTTAAAACAGCTAAAGAACAACCTCTGTGCTGCTGTTCAATAGTAATCAGCCCCGTGGTAGGCTCCTTCAGCTGATTAGAGGCATGGGAAGGTCCGCCCTGGGCTGAAATTGGCACTGGCAACCCTGCAGGGAGCCCGCTTCCCTCCACCCCTTCCCCCAGAACCTGAATTACAGTGGTCCCTAAATATGAGTGGTGCTCACCAACTCCCGTGCGGTGCTGGTGCCAGGCTTGAGACTGAAATACAGCTATTTGTCAGCTGCACAGTCTGCTACAGACTTGTCCAGTTTGTAATAAGTTGCATAAGTTCTATGCAATTGCATAGAAGAAGTTCCAACTTGTAGTATTACAAGTACTTGTAGTATTGCTACTAACTACGAAAACACGTGTTAAATGTCCCATACAACAAGGCCTTTGGAGATCTGCAATGATTTCAAACCAAATGTGCATTGTTGTGTCTGGCAGACTGAGGCAGTTTCTAAAAGCAGGAGTTTCTGCGATTATATTGTCAGGAAATGCTACTATGAGCCCAGATTCTCTTGAGGTGGAGCATGATAAAATTCTGAAGAAAAGTGTGTGGAAAAGATCCCACATCATATTAGCCAAAATGAGAACTTCAATGGTTTGCAAATCATTTTAATCTGAACATCAAAGAGCAACTCACAAAGACACTGTCATGGACCCAAAGGAACAGACTTTCACCTTCAGCTTCCCCTGTGCAAAAATGAAATTTATTTTCTACCTGTGGGGACTTTTTACCATCTTTAATTTTCCCTGAACCTGAGGAAGGGCATGTGCCCCTGAAAGCTTGCAGAAAAAGATTTTTTTGTGATGTTTTTAGTTGGTCTAATAAAAGGTATCATTCTCTGAACTAAGTTTTAGAATTTTCCATTTCTTTTTGTCTCAGACCAACACGGTTACCATATACATCCCTTTAAAGTAGCTTGATATTTTGCAAACTACCAGTTGTTCCCATTACGTCAGCTGTGGCAGCTGAAACATGCTCAGCCACACACCCTACTCCAGGTTATGGGGGAAGCAGGCTGAAGTGGAGGCGCTGTTGTGGCTCTGGATCACCTAAGCTTTTAGGAAGCTGGCAGCATAGTACAGGTTGCTCCAGTTTATCGGAGGAATTAACCATGCCTTTCTAAAATCATGTTTTCTGAAGTAACTTGCCCATCTTGATGTAAAGTATGGCAGCTCAAAGCAGGCATATTCACTGCTCTCGCACTGCTATATTCTGCTTGTGCCATGTTAGAAAATAGACTGAATTATCTAATGAGTCCTGTGCTTTTTGCATGTTGTGCTCTTCCAATTATGTTTTGTCCAGTCTTGCTGACAGCTGATCTTCTCTTGCACCTGATTAGTCAGTCAGATTTTTACTTCTCTCAGAGTGAAGCAATACTAAGAGATATCGCTTATCAATTTCTGTATGTTTAAGGGAACCCATATTTAGCCAGTGAGCACAAGGTTTCCAAGATTCCTGTGTGGGTCAGAATCACTAAATGCTTTGCAGTTTTTTAAAAAAACAACTCTGTTAATCTTTTGCGATGTATTTTGAATGTGTGCTTTATGTCCTTGGGCACTCACTGGATTAAAAGGGTACCATTACATAGTGGTGGCTCTTACCCTTTGGGACTGTGCAGTGTTACCTAGCGACACTGACAAATAGTGCAGTGCTGTTGTTCTTGGAGTGAACAATAGGAAGCATTTTACAAGGTGAGGTTCCAAAATCAAAGGTTTATACAGGCATTCTTTAGAAATGCTTCAAATTTCGCTCTTCTTTGGAGCGCTTCAAATTTGAAACAAGTCAGCATTGTGCAGATGTACCAGTTCCTCCCTTCTGAAGCACTTCAAAATGGCTGGGTGGCCATGTTGTGGTGAGACTCCAGCTAGGGGGATGGAAAGCAGAAATCCTAGTATCCCTTTTGGGCCCAAGTCTCTTGAGCAGTGTTTCTCCACCTTTTTAGATTCAAGGCATCCTCTGCAGAAGCAAGCAGAGGGAGCCCCTTCTTTCTTCCATTTAAGTAAACAAGCCCCCCCACACCTTTGCATCGATGCATGAAGCCCAGGGCCATCCCTCACTCACCAGAAAGTCCAGGAGCAGGAGCAGCACTTAGTGTATCCTGAGTGTGTCTACATAAGACACTTTACTGTGCATTAGACTAATCTAATGCACAGTAAAGCATCAGTGTCTACATGTGTGCAGGATTTACTATGCAGTAAATTAGGCTAATGTGCCATTTGCTAGTACTAACAAATACAGGTACCAGATTAATGGTGCATTAGGTACTATGTAGTAGTGCACATGTGGACGCTGACCAGGAGCAAATTGATCCTGGTCATCCTAGCCAGCAAGAAGCCACAGGGAGTGGGGAAGCTGTCCTGGCTCAGCAGAATGTTGCTTGCCAGCCACATGAGAATCAGGAGGGTCCTGATACCCGTGTGGACAAGAGAACTGTCCCTGTTCAATGGGGATCCAGCTGTTGTGAGGGGGCGGAGCAGGGCAGGAGCAGCCCTGGACTGGGCTGCTTCTGTCAAGTGCAATTTGCTCCCAACAGGTGTACAAGTGTAGATGTGCACCCCAGAGAGCTTTAACAAGCCTGAATCTTCTGTGATGAAAATTCAGGTGCATTAATTGCACATGTAAACACGCCCCCTGTGAACCATGGTGGTGTTGCCAGTCTCAGGCAGGCCAGTAGCAACAGCCTCATGGCAGACCCTCATGTTATGCCAGGCTTCAGCAGAGCGCCCCCTCCTGCTGGAACTGCTTTTCAGTCTGATTCCACATGACATCTAGAAACAAAGGCATGTCAAGGGAGTTCCACCTGGCAGTGATGGCAGGGTGGAACTCTTAAAAGGAACTCACAGTACCTGCATTGAGAATCACTGTTCTAGACATTCCTGAGGATGGTGACAGGCAAAGGGCAGAGCTCAGTGGCTGTTCTGCGCCCCCAGCTTGTGTTTAGTACTCCTCTGCAGGCCAAGTCAGTTTCACCTCTGGAGGGCTGGTCAGTTACAGGAGCAGTAAAGTCACTTCAGGGACCTGGGAATGGATACCTCCCATCTCCTTGTCCTGCAGTCCATGGCTGAGTAGCACGAGGTGGTGTTGTCTTTCCTGATTTGCTTGACGTGCAGCGTCATCATCACTTACCTAGACACACTTTGAGTCTTTTTCCAGCTCATCTGCCAGTTGGCAGGCAAGAGCAGGTACCACAAGTGGCATGGACAGCCTCTGTGTGTGCATTTGGCAGAATGGAGAGGAACCAGAATACGCAATAGCAGCTGGGGCATGAAGCACAAAGCAGAGCAAAAGATTGGGCAGGTATCACAGGGAGATGACTAGAAAGCAGAGCAGCAGATTGGTCAGGGGAGGGGGACCACACCATCGATTCTTCCACCCAGGCCCTGGCTTGGTGCTGTGTATACTGCGGCTTTCAAGTTCATTCCAGTGTCAGCCAGGTGGGGGAGTGCCTGCAATGTAAGCTGTGCCGTCTGGTGGTGTCCCTCAGGGAGAAAGTAAGAGAGCTACAGGAGGAGGTAGCAAGGCTCTGAAGCATCCTCTGCCATGGGGACTTCATCAATTCCATGCTGCAGAAAACCTCTAGGGCTGTGGAGGAAGGACTGCCAGAGGTGGTGCTAGGAAAGGGGGAGGGCATGGACTCCCAGGAAGGTTGGAAGCTTGTGACCTCTGGCAGCAAGAAAAAGTAGTCATCCCCACCTGCAGTGGTTTGTTTGGAGAACAGATATGGAGCGCTAGCAACAGAGGAGGAGGAGAGCATTCCATTGATTGAAGAGTCCAGGCCAGGAATCCCCAAGGTGAGGGAGGATCGAGACCACTGCCACTAACAGGAAGTTACAGGTAATGATGGTGGTTAGCTACTCCCTTCTGAAGGGAATGGAGGGAGCCATCTCATGGCCTGACCTGTTGTCCTGGGAGGTCTGCTACTTGTCTGAAGTCCAAATCTGAGATGTCACAGAAGGATTACCAGATTCTCTGACTACTACCTCATGCTGCTCATCTATGTGTAGCTACCAATGATACTACCAGAGGTGATCTTGATGGTGGCGAGCGGCAACCACCCGCAGACGCCGCTGCCAGCAGCAATCACAGACTGCCTGCAGACACTGCCATGGGTATGGAGGGTGTGGGGGAGGGTGTGGGTGTGTCGTGGGGTGGATAGGTGTGGGAGGTGTAGGTGTGTATGGGGTTGTGGGGTGTGAGTGTGTATGTGGGATGAGGGAGCATGTGGATGTGTGGGTGAGTATGGGGTTTGTGGGGGGTGGCTGTGTTGTGGGGAGGGTGGCTGGAGTGGGTTGTGGCATGTGTGGAGGGAGAGGGTGGCTGAGGTGTGTGAGGGGGTATAGGGTGTGCATGTATGGCACTGCGAGGGGGTGTGTGGGTACATGTGTATGGTGGGGTGTGCATGTGGGACTCACCCTTTGAACACACACACACACACACCCTTCCTCATTGCCCACAGCCCCCACCACAGGAGGCGGAGCCCCTGCCAGCACTGCTGCCAGTCCAGGCTGTATGCTTCTGCCACTCCTGGCCCCAGGGCACTGGTGTGGGCCCTGTGCTCCTGCCTGCCCACTCGCTGCCACTCCTGTCTGCCACCACTGTCCTTCTTCTGCTACTTCCATACCTTCCCACCTGTTGCCATCACTTCCCCATTTACCCCCTTCCCCGCTCATATCAGTGCTCTGGCACCATGCAGTTCCCAGCTGCATAGCCGAGACCGTAGGACGCAGCAAGAGCCGGCCTGGCTCAGCTAGCACCATGCAGAGCCAGCCAAAAATTGTGGGGGACGGACCAGGCTGGGCTGGCTCCTGCTGAGTCCTATGATCCTGGCAATGCAGCCGGGAACAATGTGGTGTCGGAGCGGCTGGTGGGCAGGGAGGTGGGGAGAAGTGGCAGCAGCGGGCAGGAACGTGAGGAAATGGCAGTGGCAGCAGCGGCAGGTGGAAGGGCAAGTGGCAGTGAGCAGGCAGGTGGGCTGGCTCTTCCCTCTCCCTGCTGGTACAGCCCAGCCTGGCTCCATAGAGACCCTGCCAGCCCAAGCCCTGCACTCCCACATAGCTGTCATTAAGTGAGGAGTAGCTGGATAGGCTCCAGGCCTGTCCAAAGGATATCAGCAGTTTTTAAATGTTTAACAACTGAACTTTTCTTGTTGTTTTTTTTTAATGCTCTAATGGTAACAGCAGCAACCTGTCTGTCCTACTATTCCAATCAGTGCTGATAGAAAATAGATCTTACCAAACTAACTTTTTTCTTTTCATTATGAGATTACAAGTTTACGTTCTAGAGGCCTTTTGTAAGACCTTTGATGTTGTAAGGCCTTTGACTTGGTACTGAATGACATTTTGTTTAAATTAACATGATGTGCATTAAAAACTGACCGGTTGATAGGTGTCAAAACGTGATCATGAATCTGGAATTTTTGAGTGGGGGGTTTTCTGGTGGGTTTCCACTGGCACTGATTGTTTAGTCCTATGTTATTTAACATGTTTATCAGTGATCTGGATGAAAAAAATATTACTGAAAGTTTGCAGATAACAGAAAGATTCAGGGAATGATAAATATGCAAGAGGACAAGTAATTGACAGAGTAATCTGGATTTATTGATAAATGTGGTGCAAGGAAGCAATATATGTCTTAATAGGACTACATGTAAAATCATGCCTCTGAGAACAAAGAATATAGGCTGTGTTAGCAACTCTACCATAACATCTGATGAAATATTGTGTTTTCTAACATACAACATACCTTTAAAAAAAACCAAAAACAGCTGCTGGAAATGGCGTATGCATTATATGCAAGGAAGTACAGTAGTAGCAGTTTCTGCTGTTTGACCAGGTTAAAGCAAAAGTAAAGTCTGCCTATAATCAACAGGGAGCAGAACAGGCTCCCTAGCTGCTTCTATTCAGTTGATTGCTACAAGGAAAGATCTTTTTTTCCCCTTCATTCTGTCTCTCAAAAAGTGCATATTTTAGTTCTGGGCATGTTGTATACAAGAAAATATGTTACATTGTACTCTGAACAAGTTAGTCTATAAGGTACCCTGTTCTGCTTTCTAGGGAACAGGGACACTGAATAGTAGGGCTGTGCGAGGCTTTGGACAGAGCTTCGGATCCGGAGAAGCTTCAGAGGCTTCGGGGTCCGAAGCAGCACGTCCGGGTCACAACGCTGCCTCGTTCGTCTTCCCCAAGCGGTTCGGAGCCGCCTCGGAGATCCGGCCATAGGGTATAATGGGGAAACAATAAAATCTATAACGTTGTTGTTTTTTGTCCGATTTGGATGAAATTTTTCGGGATGGTAGACTCTGCAGAGAGGATGAAGCCTGCCCAGTTTCAAGAAGGTCTGTGCAGGGGTTTGGGGGTAACAGCACCCCAAATTCTTGAAAGCAAAACTCATGTCACGTCTAGGTGTTAAAACATAGTGGGGTGAAAAGTGCAGAAGTGGTAGCTCTTACTGAGGCCACAAAGCCTGCCAAGTTTCAAGAAGATCGGTGCAGGAGTTTTGGGGCAACTGTACCCCAAATTCTTGAAAGCAAAACTCCTGTCACGTCTACATGTTACAACACAGTGGGGTCAAAACTGCAGGGCTGGTAGCTCTTACTGAGGCCACAAAGCCTGCCAGGTTTCAAGAAGATCGGTGGAGGGGTTTGGGGGGAACTGCCCCTCAAGCTGAGGACAAGCAAAACTGGTGCCATGGGTGCTTGTGGGACTGACCGTGTCTGTCTTGGGGCGGGAGGGGGGAGACACTGCTGCAGGCCTGGCTGCTAAGCTGCTGTGTTCCCAGTTACCAATCAATCAGTCGTGATTCACGCAGGGACTCAGGGACCAGCTCAATACACAGGGCCTAGCTGCTACATAACGACTTAACGAGCATCAATTAGCACCTACAAAACCAGGCTAAGGAGAGGAAAGAATCAATACAGACAATCAATTGCCCCAAGACAGACCGTCTTGGCACGAGTTTTGCCTGTCAGCAGCTAGGGGTGCTGGGCCCCAGAACCCCCCTGCACTGATCTCCACAGCTGGCAGGCGTCACAGCAGGGGCCACCATCCCTGCAGCTGTCACCCCGCTGCGTCTTAGCACACACAGGGTCACCCGTGGCACGAGTTTTGCTTATCCGCAGCTTGACAGGCACTTCCCCCCAAACCCCTGCACCCATCTCCTTAAAACTTGGCAGGCTTCGTGGTCTCACTACGAGCTACACCCCTGCAGTTTTGACCCCCCTGTGTTGTTACACATAGACGTGACAGGAGCTTTGCTTTCAAGCATTTGGGGTACACTTCCCCTCAAACTCCTGCTCCGATCTTCTTGACACTTGGCAGGTATCATGCTCTCATCAAAGGCTACCATCCCTGCAAGTTCCATCTAAATCAGACAAGAAACAACAAAGTTATAGATATTTCATTGATTCCCCATTATACCCTATGGCGTATAGGATCTCCGAGGCGGCTCCGAAGCTTTGCGGAAACCCGGTCCAGAGCTCCAGATCAGATCGCGGCCATCCGAAGCAGCCAGATCCAGAGCCGGATCGGATGACTGCCGACTTGCACAGGCCTACTGAATAGACTTGGGTTTCATGGTGGACGAGCTGAACATGAGCTTTTAGTGCCACACTGTGGTCAAAAGAGTTAATGCAGTCCTTTGGGGTATAAACAGTGGGAGGAAGGTTAATAGTAAGGTTATATGGTCACAAGATTGGAAAACATGACATACAGTGAAAGACTCGAGGTGCATGAAATGTAGTTACTAAATAAGAGGTTATAGGTGGCTGGATCACAGACTAAACACGTACCTGGAACACAGAAATATGATAGTTAGTTCTTTGGTCTAGTTCTGGTTATATCTTTGAATACAAATAGCTGAAAGTTAGGCACATTCAATATAAGGGGTGACACTATTACGGTTGGTGGTCTAGGTTTTATTTTCTTTGGTCATGTCGGCCGGGGTGACCAAGATACAGCCTCTGGGTTGGATCCAGCCCATGGTGCTGTGTCATCTGGCTTGCAGGTTTCGCTATCAAATTCCATGTAATACTGCCACCATCAAACTCCAGTCCCTTGGGCCAGATGTTGCAGTTCCATTCTCTGGATCCAGCCCACAGAATGCCCCTTGCCACTCAGAGCTGGATCATTTGGACACCACTGGTCTCTAGGCCAGGGGTTGACAATCTATGGCCTCCAGGCTGAATTTGGCCTCTCTAGAGTTTGGATCAGGCCCATGGAGCCGTGGCTTTGATAACAGGGAACTATTACTGCTCCGTGCTGCAGCCAGCTGCCTGGAGTTCTCCCTGCATTGTGCTGTAGTCAGCTGCCTAGGGCTTCAGTAGCAGGGGGCTTGGCTTGTACTGTGCCACAGCACTGACTGGTGGGAGGGGGCTTTCACTGCACCATGTTGCAGCTGAGTGGAAGGGAGAAGTGATTGCAGCAACTGCATCCTAATGCTTGCCCATCTGTGACTAAAGCTGCTTTCCACCCCCAGATCCAGAAAACATTGTTGATCCCTGGTTTAGTCCACTAGATAATCAAAAGGAAATATAATTTCACCCTTAGATGTGACATTTGTTGTGGGTTAAATTGTCACAGATTTTGAAGCAGTTCCAAAATATAGGGCTTCAGACAGACAGGCAAACCGCTTCCAAGCATTACTCAGCAAGTGGCAGAATGGGGTCCTGATGCTTCACCAGCAGGTGGCAGGTGAGAGCATATATCCCAATATGCCTTGAAGTGGCCCAGTCTTTGGCGGTTCCCAAGGACAAGTAGGATAACTAGGGCAGGGCGACTAGTTGTGGTAGCTACCCCGGGTGCTGACTTGTGGGCAAGGGATTGTGGGGGGGTTGGGAGGGGATCAAAATGTTTTCTTTAACAAGTATGCCTTTATTAAATAAACCAAAGCTCAAAGTAAAATTCTTCATAAACGAGCAGTATTAAATAACCCCCCAAAATAAGCCCTTCATTAACCAAATCAAAACAAATCCATAATGTGCTTATGAACGAAGAAGTGAGAGGCAATGAAGGATTGCAGGACTGTTATTGAGGCCTGTGCCGTACCCTGTTCACAGAGTGCTCAAGGGAGATGGGGTGCCCCTTGGCACGGAGTGCCATGGGCCATGACTGTATGCACGTTGGATGGGTGGAAGGCATTGCACTAACCTTACCTAAACCCTTCCTTTTCCCAGCATTTTGACAAGGAGCTTGGACGGGGTTGGGGATGTTGCACCCCCAAGCGCCTCTGTCCTCTGTGGAGGACAGGGTCCTGGGATATAAATTGAAGTGTACTGAACTTGAGGAAGCGGCTGACTGGTATTCTGGGCAGATCCTGGAGCTGGCCAGCATTTTTATGGGCCGAGTGTGGCAGGCCTCTGTCTAAGGAGACCTGGCAGTCCTGCCTCTCCCTACACATTGCCCAATGGCCCCAAACCATGTCTTAATTACCTTGATTAAGCCCAGGGAAGCCATTAATCCATGCTTAATAATGTGTGGATTAATGGTTTCTCCAGCCTTAATCAGGGTAATTAAACTGTAGTTTCAGACCATCCCCAAGTGGGGATGCTGCACAAGCAGCTGCCCCCGGGTCCTGGGCTGGCTGTGGTGGGCAGCCAGGAGGCTGCACTGGGGTCCATGGAGCCTTGGCCTGACTCATTTCTGGCAGTGGGTACACATGTGCAACAAGCCAGGCCAGGGCTCCACAGATCCCAGTGTAGCCTCCCGGCTGCCTGCCACAGTGCAGCCTCCCGGCTGCCTTGGCTGGGACCCCAGATCAGCT
>NW_005841974.1:1244799-1258944 GCF_000455745.1 Alligator sinensis | reverse complement strand
TTCCTGCCTCTTGCTGTGAACAGCTGCACCCCATTTCCTCCCACCCCCTTCCTCCACCCCCCTTCTCCTCTCCACCTCTATCCCCAGGACTCCCAGGAAAGAGACTGGGAAGTAGCTGAAGGGGTTTAGCAGAGTGACTACAGCTACCAGTGATTGTGGCTGGGGGTCAGTGACTAGCGGCCACGAGCTAAATGCTGTCCTGGGGATGGCTGCTACCACTGTGGTGTCCAAATGAGTTAGGGTGCCTGGCAAAGCCATACTCCCACTGCTGCCAACTGTGTGGTGTATGGAGGGACAGCTGTGGGGGTAGCTCTCCCTGTAACCACTCCGCTCAGATGCAGCACCTGAAAGATGGTACAGTGCCTTGCCTGGCTGATGCCGCTACTGACTAGGTCTGTGCACTGGGCTTGGTAGGACTTTATCCATTCCCTCTGTTCTGCACCCTGAACAATCTCCCCTCATCAAAGCAGGAGCCATTCATTTCCAGGAGAGGCAGGCAGTCCTGCCATGTGCTCACTCCTCTCGCTGGAGGACACGGTCCACAGGAATCCTGAAAGGGGCAAGCTCACTATGAGGGATCCATGAAAAGAAGACTCCTGTCTTGGAATATGAATTCCTAGCAGACAGACTGCTTGAGAATATGCTGTCAGTTCCATTTGTGACTGAGTGTGTCATGATGAAAACAACCTTGACCTTGCTGTCACCTAGTTCATAGGTTGGGCAGCCCCTACAACCACACATTGGCAGAATGCTTGGCTCAAAATGTATGGCTTGTCAACACTGTAAGCATCTACCCCTTCAGTCTTTTCCATGATGACTAGACACCCACTTCCCTGGAACTTTGACTGTAGGACTCACCAAGACCCTTCCCGTCACTGCCATCCACAAACCCTAGACTCACTGGATACATGGGACTGAAAGTTGGCGCTGGGTCTGAGTTCAGAAAGAAGCTGTGGCTTGGACCATGTAACTGAGAGTACTTCACACACATGTGGTTGCCTAAAAGCACACTCCACGGTACTTAAGGTCTGTCTTGGTCAGAAAAGACCCACAGGACTGGGGGTAGGAGGTGCTGGATGTGGGGGTCGGCTGCACTGAATCAGCTTCCTCAGCTTTTGCTATTCCTTCATCTCTCCCTGCCAGCCTCCCTTGCAAATTCCCTCCTTCCCACAAGCCTACTAATCTGTAAAAATAAAGGCCTAATCTTTCCTTATAAATTGTTTGTATTTGAGTGGGGCACAAGGCAGGCGCTAACAGGGGAAGCAAGGTGGAATGAGATGGGGAAGCCAGGGGTGTGGTGTGGGGAGCCAGTCATGGGTTCCCAGGCCATGATTTGCAGGCATTAAGTTGCAGTGTATAGCCCTGTTACTAGAAAGCGGGGCGGCCCTTTTAAGGACAGTTTTTAGAGCACCACCCACCGGCAGCTGACTGGGGCTATTTCATGACTGGGAGAGAGCTCAGACCAGAGCTATATAAGCCCTGGGTTGAGCTAGCCAGGACAGACAGACAGCCCTGGCACTGGCAGAGTGCAGGGCTCCTGAATGGCCAGGAGACTGGAAGAAAACAGCTCTGCTGGCCAGGGGATAGGACAGAATGACCCACAGAGAAAGAGAAGCTTGGTAAGTAGACATGCTGCCTCTATTGTTTTTCTTGTTATAGCCCAGGGGCTTAGCACTTAGGTTGCAGTTTAAACTGGTAGTTTGGGTTGGGACTATAAGGGGTACTTTTGGAGGTCCCATTAGTGCCCAAGGGCATATGTAGTGGGGGCCCTAAGTCAAAGTGGTGGGGTTTAAAAACACCGCTTCAATTTAGGGCCAAGTAAACCCCCATGTTGTGCACACACCCATGTGTATAACTGCCTCTCCTGTGGCATGGAGGGGAGGGAGAGCTGCCGGCAGGCAGAGCGGTCCCTGAGCTGTGGAGAGGGCTGATGCTTCCTTCTGTGGCAGCAGCAGCTCCCCTCCAGGTGGCACCTGCCTGCAGGCACCCAGCTTGGGTGGTCCCAGGGGGATACCACGGCTGCAGAAGGAAGCACTGGGCCTCCGCACAGCTCAGGCAGGCAGGCTCCAGAAAAAGAAAAAGATCGCTACTTTTTTTTTCTTGGGTGGAGCCTGCCTTCCCAGCTGCTGCCAGGCTTCCTGCAGAGCCCCTGAGCTGCACAGAGCCTGGTGCTTCGCTCCACGGCTGTAAGGGCAGCAAACTAAAACTCCTTGGAGGATTTTTGTTTTGCTGCTCCCCAAGTCATTTAAGGCACATTACGCCACTGAATTTGCTACAGCGGCTGAAATTACTGCGCAATACACTGCCAACGCGTGCAAACACCAATACCACTAAAGCAGTGCAAAAGCAGTTAACCCACTTTAAAATGTTATGCACACATGCCCCTCGTTTCATCTACACGTGGCCCAAGAGGCACACGACTGCCTCGAGCTATGCCACAGGCAGGCTCAAGGCCTGAGCTTTCATTGAACCCAGAGAGGGGCAGAGTGCTGGGGTCCAGAAGCCAGGTCTAGAGCAGTATGCCAGGGCTGCGGGACCAGCCAGAGT
Organism: Alligator sinensis; assembly: GCF_000455745.1. NCBI lineage: Eukaryota > Metazoa > Chordata > Crocodylia > Alligatoridae > Alligator > Alligator sinensis. Next base: position 1,256,397 of record NW_005841974.1, on the reverse strand, counting down.
AGAGGGGCAGAAACTGAGAAGGCTAAAGCCCCGACAAAAGGGAGAAGAAAGGCTTAGAGTGGCTTGGAGATACTGGGTCAAGGGTCTTATCCATTTTTGGAGATTCAAAATCTGTGACACATGGGCATGGTCTAGGGATAGTATAGAGCTATGCAATTAGCCCTTAAGACTCCATACCTCCATACCTCCCATGTGTTCCTTACAGTGAGACCAGATATGGGAAGTCCTGGAGCAGCCTTCCTTTTGAGAACCAGAAGGAACATCAAGACATGGCAGACTAGTGAAGGGGAGACTGTTCCCAGAGTGAGGCAGAAAAAGGGGGACTCCAGGGTGCCTCGAAAGGCTTTCCACAGCCCTAGGAGTGGCGCCTTGTTACAGTCAGGTTTGGGAGTTGACTGTAGTACACCAACCCAGCCCCTCCCTTTTGCTCAGTGTCCTGCCTTAGACTTTATCTCAAGTTAATCATAGTACAAGTGGAACTGTGCACCTATGCTACTGGCAGCTGGCAGTCCTGAGCATCTGTAGTGTGCTTCTTGGTGAGTGGGTCTCAGGCACTCAGAGGAGGAGGATTGCATGGTTAACACAAGTACCTGTAACAGCATCACAGCACCACTGTAGGCAGTGAGAGGAATGGCATATGAATTAATGGGCATGGTGGGGGCAAGACTCTAGTGCTACAACTTGACAAATCATCAAGGGCATGTAGTGCATGGATGGTTTAGGCTGCTCAAGACTAGTCTCAATATCAGGGATAGCTCTCTGTGGACAATGACTGGTACTTGTCTTCCAATCAGCTAACTCCCCTTTCAGCATAACCTGCTGCAGGCTTCCTTTAAACATATGCTTTATCCCCCTCATGATTGTAACACTGATGCCATTCTTTCCAGTCATCCTCTCCACTTTAGCCAATAATTTCCCATGAGGCATGGTATCAAAAGCTTAGCTTGCATCTAGATAACTTAATCCTATTGCACCACCCATATCAAAGGAATCCATCAAGGGCTCCCTACACAGTGTCAGCTGTATCCCTTACAGTTCTGGGCCAGCAGCACCCTCAACAGGATTGAGGTATCTCCCTCCTCCCTTTCTTAAATATTGGCACCACATTGGCCCTTTTCCAGTCTTCTGGGACCTCTCCCGAGCACCATGAGTCTTGCCCAGCTCCCTTCCACAATGCACCATGGAGTAAGCTACCCTCCCCAGCCTTCAGCAATGGCACCTCCCAGCCACAGATACCAGCAGCAGCTTCTGTCAGTCTCCCATAGAATTTCTTCCCAGTTCAAACACTACCCTCAAAAGCACCCTGTATGCCCATGCCCCGACATCCACCCAGACCTAGTCATAGAATCTTAGAAAGAAGGACTGGAAAGGATCTGTAAGATCATCAAATCCAGTCCTCTGCCATGGGCAGGAGGTAATTGGGCTCACATAAGCTCAACGAGTTGCTTGTTCAGCTTCCTCTTGAACAACACCAGGGTTGGTGACTGCACCACCTCTGCTGGAAGTATGTTCTGGATTCTAGTTACCTGTACGGAAAAGACGTTTTTCCTTATGTCTAGCCTAAACTTTTACTTGACTGGCTTGTGCCCTTTGGACCTTGTCCTCCCAAGAGGTGCTTTTCTGAAAAGTTGCCCTCCCAGATCCTGGTGTTCTCCCTTGACATATATGTAGGCGGGTATCAAGTCACCTCTCAGCCTTCTTTTACTCAGATTGAACAAGCCCAATCCCAAAGTCTCTCCTCACAAGGCCTATCCCCCAGGCCCTTGATCATATGGGTGCCCCTTTCTGCACCCTTTCAAGCTTGTCCACATCCTTCTTGAAGTGTGATTGCCAGAACTGGACACAGTACTCTAGCTGTGGCCTCACCAATGCTGACTAGAGGAGGAGGAGCACCTCTCTGGATCTGTTTGCAACATCTGCTGATACATGCCAGAGTTCTATTTGCTGTATTGGCGACTTCATCACACCGGTGGCTCATATTCATCCTCTGGTCAATTGTCACCCCCAGCTCCCTTTCAGATGCAGTGCCAGCCAGTGAACCACCACCCATCATATCTATATGATAAGGGTTCTTTCTACCCAGATGAAGGACCTGGCACTTGTCCCTGTTGAACCTCATCTGATTGCATTCAGCCCATAGAACCAGCCTGTAAAGGTCATCCTGGATCTTTGTCCTGTCCTTGGATGTGCCTGCTTATCCCCACAGCTTGGTATCATCCTCAGACTTAAGCATTGCACTTTTCTCTCCCTCATCCAAGTAATTGATAAACATGTTAAAGAGCATAGGTCCAAGCACTGATCTCTGGGGGACACCACTGGAGATAGCCTTCCAGGATGAGGCCACCCCATTAATTACCACTCGCTGGGATCGGCTGCTGAGCCAGTTGCCAACCCACCTCGTTGTAGCCTGGTCTAGGCCAGTACTCTCCAATTTAATTGAGAGGATTTAATGGGAAACAGTATCAAAGGCCTTGCTGAAATCTAGGTAGATGACATCCACCTCCTGTCCCACATCCAGCTGGTTAATTACCTGGTCATAAAAGGACACCAGGTTTGTTAGGCATGACCTCCCCTCGACACAGTCACGCTGGTTATTTCTCACTACCTGACCAGGTGCGAGCTTGTGGTTGATAGCTTCCTTGACAATTTTTTCAAAGATTTTTCCCAGGATCGAAGTCAGATTGACCAGTTTATAGTTAGCAGGGTCATCCTTCTTTCCTTTCTTAAAGATGGGTACCATATTAGCCCTCTTCCAATCATTCGAGACCACTCCTGAGTTCCACAACTCTTTGAACAGCCTCACCAGAGGCACCACTATGAGCTCAGCCAGTTCCTTCAACACTCTTGGATGAAGGTCATCTGGCCCAGCCAACTTGAAAATGTCCATATGACCTAAAAGTATCTGAACCTGTTCGGGACTGATTTTATGTGGACTGCTATCATTGCCGTATTCTCTGTGCCTCTAGACAGGTGACAAGTTCTCACCTGGTTTCAGGAATACTGATGCAAAGTAAGTATTAAGGAGCTTTGCCTTTTCACGGGGGTCAACTGTGGGCTTCACCTCCGTATTCAGTAGGACTGTAGCCATCATGTGGTATGCTAATACTGAGAGGTGTCTGTGTAGGGCAGAGGGGAGGGGGTGGGGAGAAGAGAGTGGTGAGCAGGGAGTGGGGGGTAGGGGGTGGAGCTGGAGGAAGCCAGGCAGACCCTGCTGTGCCTGCAAGTCTCTGCCAGAGCTGCAGCCAGGGAGCAGAGGGAAGGGGCCAGCTGCAGAGAGCAGAGCCCTGCCCAGGGTTGCAAAGCATCTGGGATGCTGAAGGATTCTGATTTACCTTAAACCAGGAAGGGTTCTGGGACAGACATTGCATAAACTGGTTTGACCGAAATCACTTAAGTCTGATACTACATTCAACCAGGTTTATCTCAAGCCAGTTTCAGCCATTTTCAAACTGGTTTATGTGCACTGAACATGTTCTGTTACAGTTTTAAACCAGTTCCTGATCACTTAAACCAGTTTATGTGTAATGTCTATCCCTATAAGACAGAAATCTGTCAGTTTCTAGTGGTGTCATTTGTTTGAGCTTCAAAGCATGGAAACTCACCCAGAATGTTTTTAAAAGGTATATACTACTAACATTTTTATTGGTTTCATCAGTCATGTGGAAACAGTAATTTCTGTCTAAGGGAGGGGAAGCTTGATTATCTGGATAAAAACTCACATTTTTGTAGCAGAAAAATATGAAAAACACACTAGTATTTGAAGGACTGACACTGGTATCATCTTAAATAAAGCCAAAATACCTAATTAGCTGCTTGACTGATTATATAATTGCCAGACAACCAAGCATTCTACTGTTTTTGTGGTACTAGTAAGGAAGAGAGAGTCACTCAAAAACTTAAAGACAAAAACCTCTCAAGTGAAAATATTAGTCAAAGGTAAAATTCCTGTTGACTTTAGTGAACAAGACCCCAGATTTTCCTGCTTTAACATTGGGATGCTTGTGTTTTAAATGCCGTTAGTATACAGTAATTGTAACATGTAACAATATTTCAGGAATGTCAAATTGGTTTTACATCCCAGGCCAGATCCAGACTGTGGGTCTCTTCATGGGCCAAATCCAGATTTACCTCCAGTAGCAGCAGACAGGCAGTGGCAGGTTAGGCAGTGTTGGGGACCCACAAGAATTATTAATCCAGCCATTACTTTCCCCCTGCTACTGACACACATCCCTAGTAGGGCTCCATATCCTGGATTTTGGTGGTGGGCCCTACCCCAGCCCACCCCACACCTAAATTCCCAGCCTCTCCAGGAGTCCCATGGGCCAAATGACAAGGCTATGTTTGACATCCTTCGTTTACATCATGCACATCTGTAGCATGTTGCTAACAAATAATAGAACATCTATACCAGGTTATTTTAACCCTTGTACCTTTCATCCTTATTTTGGTGTCCTGAACTATCTATCAGTCTTACCAGCCTTCTTTATTAGCTTTGTGAGGGGTCTACATAACCTAATTGTATATGCTTATTCCAGTTTAAGCTTGTGTAAGCAGTTTATGTATCAGTCAGAGCTCTTGTAAGGCCTACATTGGTCAATACTTCAACTAAGTCTGATTAGTATATGTCCTAATGAATGGTCGTATTAATCAGTACTCCAGCAAGGCTTAATAATGCCATGTGGCATTCTGACTAAATGGCATTAGTATAGCACACGTTAATTTGTTTAAATGCACACTAAGTGCATCTTAGGAAGAATCATTAAACAGAGTGTAACTTCAAAGACAAAATGCTAATTGATCTGAAGAGTCAATAAAATTTCTTGTAAAGTTTATATATACTAAAGTCTAGTGGAGTGGTAAGTAACAACAAGATAAGTCTGTATATACTGTTCCCATATTGTATAATGCACATATCTCTATGTAACAAAACACATAGCTTTTGTATTAAATATTGTTATCAGAGTTGTGCTTTTAAATCTAGTCACAGTATTATGGTTTTTTATGTTACATAATAGGCTCTAACTATCTTTTTATATTTAGTCCCGACAGACACCAGAAGGGGAATTCCTGCCATTAGATCAATGTGAGCTGGATGTTGGATTTGGAACTGGAGCTGACCAACTGTTTTTAGTTTCTCCGTTAACAATATGTCATGAAATCAACTCAAAAAGCCCCTTTTTTTGTCTATCACAAAGATCACTGAGAAGTGAGCAATTTGAGATAGTGGTCATCCTTGAGGGGATTGTTGAAACTACTGGTAAGATTCTTGACAAAGTATATGGTCTACCTATTCATTTAATTTTGATGCTTCCTTCTCTTCAGTCCTAGTATTTCTTTTAATTAGTTATGAATCTGTGTACTTAGTATTTCAAAGTTCTTCTCTCCTGGAAAACTTTGTATTTATTTTGATCAAGATTTTTGTTTGGCAAGATTGGAGTAGATTGGCTAGACTTTCATGATCATTTCATGAGGCTCCCCTCCCACTTCCGCTATGTAATAAATCTTTCAGCTCACTTCTAACCTGACATCTCAGAGATGCTAGTATCAATAAAATATCAGACCAGTGTCTCTGAGACAAAAGTCCTAAAATGTATGTTTGCTTTCATCTTAATTATGCCCCACATTACCTGTTATTCAAACTATAATAGTTTGGCATGATTACACAAAAGAATTAGTCAAATATTAACTGTTAGATGATTCTTTTTCATGTATTTGTTAGCTGTAAAAAGGATTGATTTTATTATGTACTCTCATTATATATTTTCTGTCATATATTAATCTATGCATGCATTTTATAATATTGATATTTTTGTATGTTTTAATAGGAATGACATGCCAAGCTAGGACCTCCTACACAGAGGATGAAGTCCTCTGGGGCCATAGATTTCTCCCTGTAATGTCCTTAGAGGATGGCTTTTTTCGTGTAGATTACTCTCAGTTTCATGCCACATTTGAAGTCCCCACTCTGCCTTACAGTGTAAAGGAACAGGAAGAAAACTTGTCTCTACCATCCCCTTTGGATACTCCCATTGGTAACAATAGAAGCAGAAGGGAACAGATCTTCTCTCTTGACTGCATTGATATGTTAGAAGAGAAAAACAAGCTTCCTAATAAACTTCAGAAAATTTGTTCAACAAAGGAAGACCTTCAGAAAAGAGTCCTGAGAATGAGTTCCAGCAATGTAGAGAAAGCTTGCAGCACTGGAGATCTCTTAAAAATTCAGCAAGTAAGTTCTACGCCCAGCAGTGAAGATGATGATGGAAGAATACATCTAAAGGCTTTTAAAATCAAACCCGAGAACTTGACTCAGTCTACTGGAAATCTTCAGTTCCAGCAAAAGTCTCCGGGTATGCTCACCTTGGGGTCAAGGCTAGAGGATAATCTTCCTGCCAAACTTCGGAAAATGAATTCTGATCGCCTCTCCTAAATAATAAATGCAACAAGAGCTGTTGTAAATAAACTGCATTTGTAACTTCTGAATTATTTTGGAGTACTACTGTGATAATTTGGTTTTGCCAAAAGATTCTTCATAATTAACACATTTGAAAATTATTTGGTGTTTTTGTATGAATCTGATATGTGTAGTAGCATGGTGATTGTAAAGGGTGCTGTAAAGTTAGTTCATTTTGCCAAATAGGTGTCTGTCCTAAAGATATTTGCAGTGTTCCAACATCAGTTTGGTTTAGTCTTCCATCTTTCCAGCATTCTTTCAAAATAAATGAGAAAACAGGTCTTTACCTAGGGCTAAAGTGTATAGAATACTGGTTGGGTATGAGACGGTGCAAAGACAGCATAAAGTCCACCTTCATGCTCTCTTGATGTTTGGGCTGCTGAGTACCATGTTAGCAAGTATGCCCAGGTCCATGTAAGTTACAGGAGCCCTCTATCTAGTCTAATTTACATCAGTGTTTAACACCCTTAAGAGACAAAGTTCAGATTATATTCCACCTAATAAGCATGTAGGATTTAGGGTATGGATGAACATATCTGTAGAAGATTCAAATGGGAAAGGAATTCTGTTCAGGAGCATATATATGAGCTGTTACACTCTTAACTGCTACGCGTGCATGAGGCTATAGCTATGCAAGTGTAGCAAGCCCCCTCCAACTTTAATCCTGCTTCATCCAGTAGCTCATTTGTATGGCATCAGGCTCAGACACCTATAACAGTTAGCTCATTTGGATGCTTTGTGCAGGATGCATGCAGTGGCGCAAGCCCCTGCCCTCCCCCCACCCCAATGAGCTGCCCGAGGCTCCAAGAGTCCTACAACCTGGCCAGGGCCCCATTCACCCCTGCCTTTGCCTCTGCCCCACTCCCTCCCATACTGTGGGGGCCTCAATCTGCCCTCCCCCAAGCCTTCCCCTTCACAGAGTAGGCTGGCTGCTGTGCTGGGCAGTAATCCACACACTGGGGCTGTGATCCTGGCTGCTTGTCTGTGTGTGCATGCCCCTCCCCCTTCCCCCCTGCTGCAGCAGCCCATAGCCTGTGGCCAGGCTGCCCTGCAGCCCTACCCACTGCTCCACATTTGAGGAGCTAAGTCCTGTTAGCCCTGGCCTTCCGCTGCCTCTGTTTGCAGAAGTAATGGATTTTCAGGGACTTGAACAGTACTTAGTGTGATTATTGTTCACTTAGGCTGCTGATGGATGTGGGGGGAAAACCCAAAATGTGCTTTACCAGAAGAAGCAGAGAATTAGTTCAGCCCAGCTCCACCGCCTCTGTATAGATTGGGTGCTTCAGCAGGGCTTTCTGGCACTTTTATCTAATAGCTGATTCAATCAGCTATTAGATAAATGCCCCCCAAAAGTCTTGTTGCACTGGGCTCAGTGTGGGGGCATGCCAAGTTTAAAGTAAAGTGCCATTTGTTTGTTTGTTTGTTTTATATCTGTAAGTAGCCTTAGATGCTTACTAGGTGGAATCAAATCTGGCCCCAAATATATAATTGGGTATCAGCCATGCCTTTCAAGCCAACTGCACGTATTGCTATGCTCCTGGAGAATTCCCTTCCAGTGAGGTGAACTCATGCTATTGTGCTACTCCACAACTAGGGGGCTAGTGAGCAGGTGTCTGTGGAGGCTTCTGAGGACAGCTGGGTGGGCATGGCAAAGTCTTATGGGTATTTGATCTCCTCAAGCTTCTGCTCAGTCCTTTCTGCACTGCAGGTTTATATGCATCACCTTCCCAGGGAGAGGAGAAAATCTATGAGTACTTCTCACCCTCTCCTCTCACTGACTTTATTCATGTTCAAGGTGGAGAGACCTCACACACTTGGGCAGGCTTTCACACCTTGTCCAATACATCTGCTAACAGGTATGCTACATACAGCATGACAGCTCAAGGCTCCATGACCGTGGCACTCAAAAAGTTCCTTTCTTGCATTATGCTACATGTTCTTCATGTTTGAAAGCTGCACGACTGAAGAGGATTAAGTGAAGCACACCATGGAAGATGGCCTTCTCTGGGACTACCTGCAGTCTGTTTACTGTCACTTCTGGGACAGGGAAATGAGCACTGACAGCTGGGAGTGGATAGCCCTAAGGACTTGAGACAATAAACAGTGGTGGCAGAACTTCAGGATGGACAGGACCACTTTGGATTCCTGTACTGAGTTGACCCTGCCACTCCAGAAGCATATCACCAACTGACCATGAAGAAGCAACCACATGAAAGTTGGACATCTTCAAAAATGTCTAATCTGTCACCAACCACTAGAAGCTCGTCAGCCAGTATCAGTCCCCAACAACGAAGCCCCTCAAGCACCATACATATTAGGACAGTCCTGTATGGGAGGCCCTGGTAACAAATCCCAGCAGTACCAGGTTGGGCATGGGAGATGCACCATGCTGTACAGCCCAAAGAAATTCAAAAGGAATCTCACTTATTTGTTTGAAAACAACAACAACAACAAAGCTACGTTGTTGTTGTTGTTGTTGTTACTACTATTGTTGTTAATGTCATATCAAAAACATATCTATAAAGAAAACATAATAAAAAGCACATTTGGGGCACAAGCTGTGATCATCTACATGTTTCAGTGGTTTCTCTCAAAGTGACTGCCCATTAAGTTTTTCTTAGAAAGAAGACAACTATGTTTCGTGCCGTCTTCATTTTTTAATCGGCTTGTATCTCCACATTGCAGTATGCCTGTGATGTGTTTATAGTCCTTGTGTTAGACAGTTGTAACATGGCAACCAGGTGGCATAAAAGTCCTCATGTATGTCCTTTAGCAAAGCAGATAGTTTTTTTCATGGTGAATATGTACCATATTCTTTTCTGTCCATTCTCTCTTGTTTGGTGGGGTTGCCTGTTTCCAAGCTGTATCATGCTGAGCTGCTGAGATAAGGTAGGTGCATAGTGATCTGCAGTGATTCATGGTTGAATGATTGGGAAATATCCCAAGGAGGAAAATTTTGGGGTGAAAGAGGAAGCAATAAGCCAGTTATTTTGTAAATGTTTTTTTTCTTCCAGAAATCTGGAAACCCTGTATAAAGGAGTAATTCCACCACATATGCATGAAGGTAACCTTTTGCATATATTCCGGCCAACACAGCTTAGAGCAGGGGTGGGCAAAATATGGCCTGCAGGCCGGATTCAGCCCACCAGCTGATTGGATCGGACTCACAAGCAGGCACCCATTAATTTTATATGGCTGTACTTGCTGTGCTCTGTTTGGGACCAAGTCCCATCCGCTTCTACCTGGGGCAGCGTGTGCTGCGTTCCCAGCCTCCCTCACCAGTGGGCCTCAGCCCCTGCCAGCAGGCACAGCTTCCAAGGCAAGGCTGCTGCTACCACTGCTGCAACTTCCCAGGAAACTAATGGGCTCCCATGGCCTCCAGCGACTCCTCATCCTGTCCCTGCTGCAGTGGTCTGGGCAGCAGGTAGGGAGGGGTAGCTGCAGCACTGAGTGGGGTGGGGCAAGAGGCTCACTTTGGTCCTGCTTGTGCATGGCTGGGCATGGGAGCATGTGGATGGGGGGCAGGGTGTGAAGTTTGGCTGCTCACAAAACCCTACTGGGAAACCGTGGGACAGGCAGGTGGGGTGGGAGCAGCAGCAGCAGGAGCCAGTGTGGGCACTTGCTTCCCACCAATTCTCATCACCTTTATCCAATGCCTGACAGTTCCTATACCATCTCTGGGGCTGACAATCCACATTAAACTATGGATTCCCCAGGGAAGGAATTAGCTGGGGGAGATGGTCTCAGGCTTAGGATGGGCAGAAAAAAAGCAAGGGGAAGGGGAAATCCACCCCCCCGCCCGGGTCTCACCTGCAGACCACCTCAATTTACATTTTAACTGACTGGCTTTCTTGCATACGTACTGGTCTCTGGATACTTTACCACTCCATCCAGGAAGAGCACAGACCATCTACAGACGCTTCCTCAGCTTGATGAAGGGTGTTTGTGACTGAAAGCTTGCTAAGAAGAATTTTTCCAACTATTTGAGTTGGTCTAATAAAAGTTATCGGATTTACCTAAAGAACCTTGTCTGCCTATGTCCTTAGATCAACACAGCTACAACCTACACCCTCATAGCCGCTACACACTAGTTAGGTTCCCAGCAGTATGGGTGGATAGCATGAGGGTTAAGTAGGGCTGGCCAAAAGACAGGGAAGGTGGGTGGAATTAGGATTGCACTCAGGGAGTGAGGCTCAGGGCCTGCCTATGATATGGCAAACATGGCTAGGGTTAGGTTTGGGCAAAGGAGAGGAGGATGGAGGGAGTTATTTTCGTCATGAAATTGTGGACAAAGGAGTGTTATTTGGGACTATGGTAGGTATCCTGATCTTGCTGGGGAGGGGAGGGGGAGAGGGAGAGCACATCAGTTTAGAGGAGTAGGCCAAGTAGTACCATGCCTATGGGGGAAAAAGACAAGCATAGGGGAGCAAAATGAAGCACAGCGACGTAGTGTGTCGCTTCGGTGACATAGGTAACATGTAGATGTGCTCTATAAGTATAAAGAAGCAGCTTGGTGAATAATGTATGGTGAATTAGCAGTTAAGAATATCTGGAAGGCTATTCCTAAGTAGGAAAGAAGTGTCCAAGAATGGAACTATTTCCAGGAGTTACAGAAACCTTGGAACATTGTTTTTTTTTACCTTTAGGAACAGATGGTTTAGAACAGGAATGGCCAGGCCATTTTATCTGGCTCATGGGGCCCCTGAAAAATTTAGAAAATTAATTATTATCTGCCCCTGGCTGCCTGCCAAAGATGACAAGGTGACAGTGGCAGCAGAACCCAGGGGGAGCTGGTGGCAGGACCCAGCAGCTGCAGCAGCAAGGCCTGCCTGGCCCTGTCCACCTACAGCCCTCCCCACCTCCTCCTCGCAACCAGAAGCTTCTGCCTAGCAGGCTTCTGGCCTGGCCTGGCAACCCTGGGGTTATTCCCCTGTCTCCCCTTCATCTGGGAGTGCAACTCAGCTAAGAACATGGGGGTGAAGGACTACTGGTGATTGCTCCAGGGCCAGGCTGGCTTCTGCTGCATCCTGCAGTACTGGCAATGCAGCCAGGAACCACATGGTGCCAGAGCAGCGGAGAAGCAGCAGTGGTGGGCAAGAAAATAGGAAAATGTCAGTGTCAGCAGGAGCAGCAGGTGGAGGGGAGTG
>NW_005841974.1:1238034-1244788 GCF_000455745.1 Alligator sinensis | reverse complement strand
CAATGCAGTGACAGCTGGGCAGGAGTGTGTGGTCCATGCCGGTGCTCCTGGGCCAAGGCCAGCAGGGGCCCAGGGCAGGGCAGCAGGAGAGCAGAGCCCAGGTTGGCAGGGGCTCTATGGAGCTGGGATGGCTCTGCCTCTCTCCCTGCTGGCACAGCCTGGCCCTGCTCCATAGAGCCCCTGCCAGCCCAGGCCTGCACTTCTGCTGCCCTGCCCTGGGCCCTCACTGGCCCTAGCCCTGGTCCAATGGTGTGGGCCCTGTGCTCCAGCCCAGCTGTTGCTGCACTCCTGCCTGCCTGCTGCCACTCCATACCGCTGCCTCTGACATTTCCCTGCTTTCCTGCCCACCACTTCTCCCTGCCCAGCTGCTGGCCGCTCCAGCACCACGCAGTTCCCAGCTGCATTGCTAAGACCGCAGGATACAGCAGGAACCAGCCCGGCCCAGCCCCTGCAATTCCCAGCTGGCTCTCTGATGTCTTCTGGGCCAGTCTCACTTCTGCTGCATTCTGCAGTCCCAGCCATGCAGCCGGGAACTGCATGGTACCGGAGTGGTGTGTAGGGTGGGGGCCAGGAAGCAGCAATGAGTGGGAAGGTAAGGAAGTGGCAGGAGAAGGGCAGCAGTGGCCGACAGGAGTGGGGGAAGTGGCGGTGACTAGGCAGATAGGAGCACGGGGCCTGTGCTGGTACCCTGGGGCCAGGGGAAGCAGGAGTGCTGAGCCTGGGCTGGCAGGAGTGCTGGTAGGGGCTCTGCCTGCCGTGGGCTCTGAGCGCCCCAAGGCCTCACTGGTGGCAGGGGCTGTTGGAACCCACACCCTGTCACACACCTCAGTCCCTCTCCATACATGCCACAACCCTCTCGAACCACCCTCCCTCTCACACACAGCCCCCACCACAAACCCCATACCCACCCACACTCCATATATACACACAGACACCCACATGCTCCCTCACTCTACATATGCCCCCGACACCCCTATACCCTCCCCCAGACCCCACATACACACACACCCACACTCCCTGCAAACCTATACCCACCCACCCACATCTGCCACACTGCCCCCACAATATAAAGAGTAAGACTTCATTTTAAGCTATTATACAATGACTTCTATGTACACTACACAAACACAAGTAAATCAGGGCAAAATATTTTTTAAAATCAAATTAATGAATGTTGTAGTAGATGTTTGATTTTTAGAATATAATTTGGTATTTTTCCACAGAGGTGATTGAACAATAGCTTAAAATGAAGTCTTATTTTTGTATATCCTGAGGGTTGTGTATAGCTTTGTGGGAGGCTGTGTGGTGTGGGTGGGTTTGGGGTTTGTGGGGGCTGTGTGGGGGGGAGGGTGGCTGGGTTGTATGAGGGGGTGTGAGGGGCTACGTGTATAGCAGTGTGAGGGGAGGTGTTGGTGCATGTGTATGGTGGGGTGTGCATGTGGGACTCACCCTATGAACACACGCTCACACACACACTCTGCCCCTGCCTGCACTGGCAACGTGTAGGGTGTGCACAGGGGTGCATGTGCACCCCCTGAGAGTGCTGGTGCACCCTGTCCAGCAGCACTTGCTACTTACGTGACGGGCAGGGGGAGCCAGGCAGGAGCACCGGTGCCCCCCCCCCGCACGCAGAGTGGGATGAAGTGGAAGTGGCCACAATGATCAGCTTCAGCGATCGCCCGTCTGGAACCACCCCCCACCTCTGGTTGATGGGATTGGCATCAGCGATACTGGCTGCAGGCTGACTGGTCACTGGGGAGGCATGCACCCCCCCAGCTAAGGTGGCACCAGTCGCCCATGCCTGCCTGCACACACACACACACACTCTGCCCCTGCCTGCATACACACACTTTGCCCCTGCCTGAACACATAAACACACTGCCCCTGCCTGCACATGCACGCACGCACACACACACACACACACACACACACACACACACACACGTCGTGGCCACACACACACACGTACCGGCGGGACCCAGTGCTCCTGGGTCCCACAATGCAGCCAGGAGCCACATGGTGCTGAAGCACGGCAGGGGCAGGAAGAGAGTGAAATGGCTGGGGGGTGGGGTAAGGCTGGGCTGCTCAGTTCTGCTGAGGGATCCCCCTGGGTCCTACTGCCTCTGACTCCTGTCAGCTTTGACAGGCAGCCAGGAGCAAATAAATATTAATTTACTAATTTTTTTAAGGGCCTGGCAGGCTGGATAGAATGGTGTGGCAGGCCAAATCCAGCCCATGGGCCATATTTTGCCCGCCTCTGCCTTAAACCCAGCTCAGACCCTTGTTGGCAGCTGTATGTCCACATACACAATGCTGAGCTGCCTTTTCCAGCTATCCCTTTTGTGGTCATCCCCAGCACTGTAAGATCTCTTAAACCTACAATTTAGAGATGCTCCTTAATTTAGAAGAGTGAGGAGGTTGTGAATGGGGTATTGGTTCCTTAGTTATGGGAAAGTTCCCATATTTACTTGCATACTACATGCACCCTTTTCCCTCAAATCAGCCTTTCAAAATTGGAGGGTGTGTCCTAAGCAGGAAACCTGATTTCTCTACACTGGAAAGGAAGCAGGGAGGAATAGAAGTAAGAAGACATTGTGCTCTCATGGCTAGCAAGATGACTCCTACTTCCCTCTGGTCTCAGCAAGCAGAAGGGACAGAATCCTTATTTAATCCTCTCACAGTTGCTAAGGAATGTGTGGTAGCTATTGGCTGAGCACGGTATCTTGTGTCTGAAGCAGCAGTTATGCTGGATGAGGACAAGTGAGCTGTCACATGTAGTCTGTAGTATCTTGATGAGGTGTGTGGTGTAGAAACATTTTATTATTTACAGGTATTTATATAACTAAATATTTACAGTAAAGAAACGTCTTGCTGCTGTGCTTGCAGCAGTATAGGGCCTAGTCTTATACAGAGCTGATCCAAGCAGGGTGCATGGCCTGGGGCAAATCCTCTCATGTGGGGCCCCGCCTCCCCCCTGATCCCATGCACCCTGGATGTGAGGAAGCTGCCGCCACTGGCAGCAGTGGGGGGGTGTGGGTGGGGGGTTAGTGAGTGGCTGGACACAAAGCCAGCGGCACAAAGTCACCACAGCCACGCTGCCTGGCTCTGCAGGGCCCCCCAAAGCGCGGGGCCTGGGGTGATTGCCCTGATTCACCCCCCGCTTAGGGATGGTTCTGGGTATCCATTCTGCATTGCATCAAGGAAAAGGAAGATTACTTGGACAGGAGTTAGGAGAGATTGGTAATGGAGAAGCCAAAGGGAAATGAGAAGGAGCGGATTGAAGTCAGCAGCTGCTTTTAAGTACTGTGGTGGAACAGCTGAGGAAAAGGCAGAGGAGAGGACAACTGCAGGCACAAGGCAGAGGGCTCAGCAGTCTAGAGAGCAGGAAGTGCAGGGACCCAGGGATGGGGGCTCTAGGACCACTGCACCAAGAAGGAAGAGAAGAGTGGTGGTGGTTAGTGACTTCCTTCTGTGGGGGACAAGTGCAGCAATTTGTCATCTAGATTTGGGGTTCCAGAAGGTCTGCTGTCTGCCTGGACCCTGAATTCAGGATATCATAGAGAGACAGCCAAAGTTCATCCATCTCTCAGGCCACTGCCCTTTCCTGCTGTCCATGCAGGCACCAACAATATTACCAGGAATGACACTGAACATATCAGAGGCTTTTGGCAGGAGGACTAAGGAGCTTGGAGCACAAGTTGTGTTCTCACTGATCCTGTGGAAGACAAGGGCCCAGGCAATGGCTTTATTAATGATTGAGATGCTTGAACAAGTTTGCAGATTACATGAAACTGGGTAGGACTGTGAACATGCTGGAGGATAGAAGTTCAATTCAGAGGAATCTCA
This sequence comes from Alligator sinensis, assembly GCF_000455745.1. Classification (NCBI taxonomy): domain Eukaryota; kingdom Metazoa; phylum Chordata; order Crocodylia; family Alligatoridae; genus Alligator; species Alligator sinensis. The sequence continues at coordinate 1,240,942 of NW_005841974.1, read as the reverse complement.
ACAGATTGGGAAGCTAGGCTGGAGCTAACAAGATAAAGTTCAATGAAAACAAATGCAAGGTGTTTGAAGAATAATCAAAAATAGAAATATAAAATGGGTGACACATAGGTGAATGGAAGGTCTGGGAGGCTTGGTAGATGAGAGACTCAACATGAGTCTGCAGTGTGATGCAGCCGAAAAAAAAGGCAAATGTGGTTTTGGGATACATCAACAGAAGCATTAGGTGCAAGACATAGGAGGTGATAGTTCCTCTCTACTTAGCATTAGCTCATCTAGAGTAGTGTGTGCTGTTTTAGGCTCCGTATTTTAAAAGACTGTGGAGAAGTTAGAGACGGTCCAGAGGTGGGTGACAGAAATGATAAAGGGCTTGGAAGGCAAGTCATACGAGGAGAGATTGAAGGATCTAGGCATGTTCAGCTTGCAGAAAAGGCACTTAAGAGGGGACATGATAGCAGTCTTGAAATACTTGAAGGCCTTCCATGAAGATGAGGGAAAACCATTTCTCTCCTACTGCACAGTTTAGTACACAGGGCAATGACTTGAAGTTGTAGCAAAGTAGGTTAGGATTGGATATCAGGGAAAACTTCTTTACTGTTAGAACAGTGAGGCAGTATATTAGACTGCCTAGGGAAGCTGTGGACTCTCCATCACTGGGGGTATTCAGGAAGAGGTTGGACAGCCAGTGGTCAGAGATGATCTAGGCATAGCTGTGCCTGCATTCTACAGGTATTTCCATATTTCCCATGGTTTTGCACTTTGCTGGTTTCCACATGGGACAGGTAGAACAAACTGAATTTAGATCTGGAAGAAGCACTACAGAACAGATCTTCAACCTTAGAAATGTGTAAAAAGTACCAGGACCACCAACAAGAACTTCATCATAATTTCATAGATTTAAAAAAAGCTTTTGATAGGGTGTAGTGACAAGCTCTTTGGTTGCCAACGAAAAAGTATAACATCAGTCCCACATTGATAAGTCTTATAGAAGAACTGTACAGCAATACAAGTAGTGGAGTCCTGTTTGCCAACAGCATTGTGGAGTGGTTTGCAACATCAGTAGGATTACGCCAAGGCTGTCTTCTCTCACCATGTTTATTTAACTTATATCTGGAACAAATTATGTCAGATGGCTTAGAGAACTTCACTGGAACAGTGTCAGTTAGAAGATGAGAAATTAACAACCTTTGTTTTGCTGATGACATTGATTTAATAGCTAGAACTGCAGAAGAGCTTAGGGAAAGGCTGTAAAAGGCTACAAAGAGGTATGGAATAGAAATTAGTACAGAGAAGAACAAAGTAATGGTAACATCAGCTAGTAGCAGTGATATATCAATAAAAATTGGTAATGAGAAGCTAGAATAAGTAACACACTTTAAATATCTTGGAGCAACCATCATAGAACATGCTACATCAGAAAAAGAAGTAAAAACAGGAATAGCCATCGCCATCAGACAACTCGCAAAATGAAGAAAATCTGGACTAGTAACATCACAATGAAAATGAAGCTCCATCTACTATATGCTGTTGTCATTTAAACAACTCTCTATGGCTGTGAGACTTGGACACTCACTAGGGCACTGGACAAGCAAATTGAGACCTTTGAAATATGGTGCTTCAGGTGACTTCTATGTATACACTACACTGCACACAGAACAAATGAATTTGTGAAAGATCAAATCAGACAAGAAATCAGCAAATATGAACCCTTACTTGACATCATAAGAAGAAGAAAGATGCAGTGATTTGGACACGTAACAAGAAGGCCTGGCACCATTACCAATACCATCCTGCAAGGTGCTATAGATGGATGAAGCAGAAGAGGAAGACCTAGGACAAGCTGGACCACTAACATCAAAGACTAGATGGGATTAAAACTGACTGATTCTACAAGGATTGCAAAAGACCAGGAAGAATGGAAGAAAATTATTGCTACATCAATGGGCCATGTGGCCTTCGGACTCACTGACTGACACGGGGCAAGGATGGCATTTTTTTCTTTCCTTGCTGTTACATGTATTGGGTTTTGTTTTGTTTTGAAGTGTTGGCTACAACCAAGGATAGAGATTTTGACTGGGGTGTGCCATGCTCCTGTTGAGACACAAACCTGGAGGTTCCCAGCTAGAAGGTCTTGCACCATGGTTAGACTGGAGTGGACTGTGGGAGTTTTTGCCTTTCTCTGTAGCAGCAGGTGTGGCCCTCTTCCCTGGATCTAACATTTACAGCAGCAGAACATTGGCCACCATGGTCCCCCTGCTTTACATGTGACAGGTTAGGGTGCAATGTCAGGGTTGACTTTGTGGTTTGGCTAAGAGGTTAGACAATGGATGATTCTGCCTCAAGCAGGGGTTGGACTAGATGACCTATGGAGTTTTCTTCTCTCTTTACTTTTCTATGACTCTATAAACACCATCTTCAGAGCCCCTTTGCACCTGCAAACTGTGTTGAGGTACCTTTTCCAGTTAGGTCTGTTATTGGCTGTCTGTAAATGGGTTGCCTAGCCTGCTGGTTTCTACAGGCAGGTTTTACTTCCCAAGGAGCTACTCAGCCAGTCCTCTAAACTAAAGCACAATCTTTGAGGAGCACACCAATGAATACCTAAGCAAATAAACCCAAACCTTTCTACCCTGTGCTAGACACTAGGGCTGTGGTCAGATGAGTGTGTATGTTTGGTTCCCTGGGGCAAGTAGCAGTGGCGTACCTTGCGCCGTAGCTACTTGTCCCCAGGGAATGCCTGTGCCATGTGTGCTTTGGCGCATGGCAAGTTACCCTGGGGGTGGTAGGGGATACTGGGGCTAGCACTGGGCTGGCCCCAGCAGCCTTACCAGGGGTCCTGGGGGCCTTCCAGGGCTGCAGCAGCAGCAGTCCTGCTGGGTGGAGCCTGGCCAGCAGCCATAACGTGGCTCGGGGG
>NW_005841974.1:1233199-1238003 GCF_000455745.1 Alligator sinensis | reverse complement strand
AGCAGGATATGCTGCCGTGTGCTGCCTGACTCTGCTTTTCAGCAGTGCATGCTGCCCAGGATATCCAGGGGGCAAAAAAATCCGTGAAAAAATAAAATGGAGCAGTGCACGCATGGACAGCGTGCCCTTGCAGCACGGAGAGCGCCTGAGTGTGTGGTATGTGGCACTGCAGTCGTGTTTGTGGTGCCATATACCACATGGCCACGTTCATCTGGACGCGCCCTAGAAGGGCAGCCTTTTGGCTCTGACCCTAGCACAGCAGCCTGGCTCCTCTTTGGAGAAAGCTTGTTCTGCTCATGGCTTGCCTCCTGCTTGAGAACCGTTCCCTCACAGCTTGCTTTTTTTCTGCTCTCTCCTCTGAGGTTGAAAGCTCCTAGTGGGACACACACTCCCTTATTATCCAATTGCCCTGCAGCTGGGCTCTTTCAACATGGCTGACTGTTCCTTCTTAAAGGAAAAGACTACTCTGTCCTTTGCCCTTTGTGGCTCTTTCTAGCCCTGGGAGGCCTCTTAAATCAGACTCAGAACCTCATTGACAGTGGTGTAGGGTGCTCATCGAGTGCCCAGGGTGCAGGGGGTGGAGAGCACCATTCTGCTTGTCCCCCTTGCCTCCCACTCTCAGATACGCTGTTTAGTGCAGTGTTTTGCTTCCCAGTTCCTGTGGCTGGAGGGAGGCAGCACAGGATTTCCCTAGCTACTGGAAAGGCTCTGGTGGTGGTAGCAGATGGGTGAAGGGAAGCACCATTATACTTGCTTCACTCACCCCCTCTGCACCCCCCAGATACTCCAATGTGGCACTACTCTGCCTGACTCCTATGGTCAGGCAGGGGCAGTGTAGGGCTTCCCCTGCCATGACAGACTCTCAGCACAGGGGGATCCTGCCACCTCCTCACAGCCAACACCCAGGGTAGGTGCCCTGTTAGGGTAGCTTGTCATATTTTATGCTTTAAAGTTGCGCCTGTTTATCGAGTGGTGAATTACAGTATTGTTTAAGTTTTTAAAAAAATATTCAGCCTAAAGTTCTGTATAGCCTCACTGTTATCTTAACTTTTCATTTTGTTGGTGTCTGCAATATCAGCTGGCCTTTCCTCTTTTTGCTCGCATGTTTGCTTGCACAATGTTTCTTTTTTTTTTCTATCACTGTGAGAAGTTTTTCTAACACAACATAGTAATAGTTTTGTTACTGGCACTAACCAGCTGAATCAGAAGAATTAAATGATTGGATATGTTAATGAAAGGTGATAAAGGAGACCAATGGACAATGCCCAAAGTAAGACACCAGAAAAAGGCCAAATTAAGAGGTGTGCTCGTGATGGGTCTGCTGAACAAAGGAATATGCTGACAGGATAAAAAGTGGACAATATTCTGACTGCAGAGTGACCAATCTGCAAGCAAGGAGTCATCAAAGAAGTCAAGTTAAAGAAAAGCATAAAAGGGAGGAGCAAGAAAGTTAAGTGTGTGTCATCATCATCATCATCATGAATCCAACTTTCAACACCTGTCTGGACCATCCCAGCCAACGATGCACCCTTTCCTTCAGGAACTGAGTGGCTGTCTTTTCTGTTGGGCTAAGTAACATCTGGAATTGGGTGAGATTATTGTACTAAGTGTTTTTCTCTCTCTGAATATAGAAACTGCTAAGATAATACTTGTTGTTCTAATAAAGTTAGACACTGATTTTAAGACACTGCATTGTATTTCATGTTCCATTTAAGGGTTAATTGTGCTTTAACAATCCCTAAACACTATCTGGTGGACAGTGGTGCTATCAACCCCTCCTGCCCCACCTTAGTTATGCAACTGCTTATTGATGACTCTCTGTGCACAGATCCATTGCTGGGCTGACACTGCTTGTCCACTCTGGCTCCTTGTGGTCACCTTAGTGATGGGAGACCCCTTAAATCTACCTCAGTCTGTTGTTGATAGTGATTTGTTCTGTGATCCAGAGCTGGTCTGCCTATTTTGATTACATTTAGCTCTTTTTGGCCATCCTCTGCCCTTTGCAGTCACTCCCCATGCTGAGACCTCTTCAGGCCAGCTCAGACCTTTGTTGGTGGCTATGCCCAGATTTGGCACTGGGCTGCAGTCTCTATGGAATGAGAGAGGCTTGTCCTACCTTTCTGTTTCCTGGATAGTCTAACACGGTATCTACTTACTGAGCCAGGAAGGAAGGAACCATTGCTGCTGCTGGGGCTGATGTAGCTCCATAATGGCAGAAGCTCAAATAAGAAAGGTTTGGAAGAAGAAACTGTTCCAAAGTGGCTGAGGAGGAGGGAAGGTAAGTAGCAGTAGACTTTCCTAGAAGTCCTTCTGTTCCATCCAGAAGGGGGAGAAGGAGAAGAAGTCAGAGATCTGAGGTCAGGCCTGTCTGAAGGAGCTGAATGCAACAAAGTGGGAACAGGAGAGATTCTGGAAGGAGACTACCAGCAGGAGGAGCTATCTGGGACCAGCTAAGCTGCTGTGGAGGTGCAGGAAGACTGTGGTAGAGGAAGAGAAAGAGGCAAAGCAGAGACACCAGTCATGGAGTTTGGAGTTGTGCCGACTACTGCTCAGGAACAGGAACTATCTGCGGCAGTGGTAGGAAATAAAGATGGTAGACATAGACAAGTGGGACACAGCAAGTCAACACAGTATAGAAGAACAAGGGAAACCTTTATCCTGGGGCAGCAGGTAACATAACTGAGATGAGCAGTAGCCAGTCCTGCAACATGAAATATCCAGAGTAGAAGTGTGTGAGCCCTCGGGAAGAAGATGGGATAGAAGTTGGGCCTCAAGGAGAGGTTGTAAATCAGCCCATATTAGTGGTGCAGGGATGTGAGAAAAAGGGGGAGTCAACTGGAGCAGGCAGGTCTCTTTCACCCCCTTTTCCCCTCCACACCAGAGTGCTAAGGACACAGAGGGGGACAGTAGAGTGACAGGAGTGTGGGGACCTTAGAGTTACTCTGATGAGGAATCTGAGAAAGAACTGACGCAAAGAAGGGACAGAATTTACCTGTTACAGAGACTTGTGGCTGTTGATTCTCCATGGTTACAACCAGATCTCCCAGCATGAGGATATGAGATACTCCAGTAACAGATACACAAAAAGTGCAGGGTGGTTTGTTCACAATTTCCTTTTATTGCAAGCCCAGGATGTCATACAGACACTACAAGCATGGAGTGAGGTCAGAGATTAACATTTACACATCCTTTTACTCCATAGTACAGATTAGAGAAGGCAAGGGGGAAAAAAGGGGGTAAAAGACAGACAAAAGGATAATGAAATCCCAAAGGATTTTGGCTGGGGAACCCCTGGGCAACATTCCATACACTAACATTGCAGTGCAATGTCAGCAATGTTTGAGGAGACTTCCATGTTAAAGCATTGTCTGGGGATAAGCACAACCCTTAGGGATTACAAAACCTAGGCTCCTTTTTACTGGCAGGTTTACAGTAAAGGGCTTGGTGAGTTGCAGTGAAAACTATAGTGGGAAACCTGAATTGAATTTTTCTGTCTCCTCTAGGGCCACGTTTCTGGGAAGAAGATATCCTGAAAAGAATATCTGATGCCCACTGAGATTAACTGAATGTGGGAAGTGATGCTAGTAGTAATATCGTAATCAAAGCAGTCTGTTTCCCACTCTCCCCTCTCTGCAGGTAATGGCAGATGGAAATTTCCTTCAGAAATAGCTCATACCTGACACCATAGGTGGCTGAAGTAGAATGAGATATTTGAATGAATTTATACCACATTTGGTTTGATGGATAGTTTTCTTGCTGGCTTTGCTACAGTCACCTCTGGAGGAAGCAGAAGGGCTGGAAGGCTCTGGGAATCTGGTTTTGTCTCCTCTCAACCTCTAAGGTGAGGAGTATCCAGGCCATTTCACTTCAGCAGCAAATCCTGAGAGAGATGGATGGACAGAAAATATTATTCCATATCCAGTTGCCAGTGCCTCTAGTGACCATTTCTCCTCACTTGCTCTTAGTTGAACTCTCTAGACTAGCTCCCATAATTCATGAGAAACCTCCAACATCCTTGCCATAATGGTTGATCCAGGCCTGGACTTCAAAACACCCTTTGTAGGGACAGCATAGACTATCTTAGGCAATTTTGTGAGCAAGCAATAATCACAGACAATTTAAAGTCCATGGCTGGTAGGCCTGTGTGAATAGGGAAGTATTTGATTCGGATTTGGATTCGACCAATTCGGAGGACAGTGATTCAATTTGGAGATTTGGATCACTGTCCCAAATCAATTAGGTCAAATCGGCTTCGGAAGATTCAGTGCTGATTTGGAGAGATTCGGAGATTCTAGACTACAATGGGGAATCACTGAAATAGCTATCACTTTGCCATTTTTTGGCAGCTTTGGATGAAAACAGTAGGGATGGTAGCCACTTCTGAGGCCATTAAGCCTGCCAAGTTTCAAGGCAATAGGTGCAGGGGTTTCTGGGAAACTGCACCTCAAACTGCTGAAAGCAAAACTTGTGTTGTATGTGTGTTAAGGCAGATTTGGATTAAAACAGCTGGGATGGTAGCCTCTTCTGAGGGCATGAAGCTTGCCAAGTTTCAAGGTGATAGGTGCAAGGGTTTCTGGGAAACTGCACCTCAAGGTGCTGACAAGCAAAATTTGTGTTATGTGCATATGTTATGGAAGAATGGGGTGAAAACAGCAGGCATGGTAGCCCTTGCTGAGGCCATGAAGCCTGCCAGGCTTCAAGGAGATAGGTGCAGGGGCTTCTGGGAAACCACACCTCAAGCTTCTGAAAGCAAAACTCGTGACTTGTGACTTTGTGTGTCTGTTAAGGCACAGCAGGATGAAAC
>NW_005841974.1:1230155-1233168 GCF_000455745.1 Alligator sinensis | reverse complement strand
GAATGGTAGCCTGTAACAGGGGGCCTTCCCAGTGCTCAAGCAGAAACAGCTCACAGAAGGGACAGAAAGGCTGCAGACAGAGGCTTAAGTGCTGTTTCTGTGTCCCTCCCCCAGAGCACTTTGAGTGGAAGGGGACTCAGGGAAAGATCACAGTCACTGGCCAGATACAGATGTCAGTCTTGCCCCCCCTGTTCCCCCTTCCTCTTCTCAGTTTCTGTTACCCTGAAAGACTGCCTTCTGAATCTCCGAATCTCTGAATTTTTTTCCAAATCAATTCAGAGGGTTCTTTTAGTCTCCCAATTCAATTCAGATTCAGTGATTCGGCCTCTGAATCGGGCTGAATTGTCTCCGAATCGAATTGGCAACTGAAGCTTTGCACACCCCTAATGGCTGGATCATAGGTGACTGGTAGGGGATGCATGGGGGTGCATGTGCCCCCCCGATGGGACCAGTGTCCCCCCTGATGACTGACCCTGACACTGTTGGCAGGGGCGGTGCCCCCCTGACAGGGCCACTGCCGCTAGTGGCTTCTGTGGGTACTCACCAGCCCCGTCCCTTGTGGCTTCTGCAGGTGCCCCCCCAGATTCATGAGGCACCAGTTACCCATGGGCTGGATGTTTTAGTGCAGGCCTGATTCTAAAACAGCTCTGGAGTGACCTTTCTGCCTTGACAGAAACACCTCCTGAGAGATGCACAATGACTTTGATTCCAACTGATGTCCATGGGAGTGGATGATTCTCAGAGCTAGGTTCAGAGAGAGATCTTAGGCATCTGAGTCCATCCCATGTGCCATTGGCATTCACAAAACCTCCATGCTGTTGCCTAATGTTCCTTGGTGCCACTGGTAATGTACCCACAGCTCCTATGTTTCTTTCAATGACCACAAACACAGCAACCTAAGTCCTAATACTGATGAGCTGCTCAGTACCAATATTTTGCACCATTCACATGTATGGCATTTCCCTGCTTATCTCCCCTGTAACGCCTGATCCAATAGGTATGCTCAGAGAATGCCTAAACCTCTACAAGGAGACCACAACCCTCTTTTATCCCATAGTCCACAGAATGCAGAAGACCCAGAATCAAATTCCTATTTGCTTGTTTTCTTGCTTGGATTTCTTCCTGGCCTGGATCTCAAGGGAGAACTCTCACTGAGAGGATGAGGCTTATTTTCTGCTCTTCTGCTCAGCATCTCCTACTGGCTATTTTAGGTGACTCTCCATTCATCTCACTGTCTACTGTGAATCCCATTCTTTGATAGCTAGCTCGTTTAATGCACTGGTGCTTGTGTGCATGGGTGCCTGGCTTTTAATTCCATTGGGTGACTGAGCACCTAAAAGCTATTTACTGAAATGTTGAGCATTATGACACTTAAAGAATGGAATTCTATTTCTATTTAGTTGTCAAAGTCAGGGGTTAGCAACATACAGTCCATGAAGCCACTGGATCTGGCATGCAGTGCCCACAGGCTTTGCCTGTGTCTGTGCTCCCTCACTTCTTCTGCCTCCCCATCTTCCAGCTACAGCACAGAAGTAGCAGCAGTGAGGACGCATCTTCCAGCTGGGCTCTACCCCAGTAAAGCTCCCCACCAGCTGGAAGTTGTCCTTACACTCCATCCAAGAAGCAGAGAGAAGTGGGAAGAAGTAATAGCACAGATGCAGCTCCCAGCTGCCTGGCCCTAGCACGGGTGCAGGAAAAGCCCTTGCTGCTTATGTACTGCAGAAGTCACCCAACCTGTATCAGACTGGAGCTAGTTTGTTCCAGCTCCCATGCCTTGAAAAGCTTGCTGCTGGTCTAAGTGACCATTGGGTATAATGGTCTGGATGGCCAAAAGGAAATAGAATCTAGGCCACCAAATAGCAATAGAACATCATCCTGAGGCCTAAATCCTATTTCCTTTCATAACCCTACTTGCATAACCAAGTACTAAATGACTGCGCAGTAACTGGCATTACTGTGCAGTTGTGTCGCAGCACAGTTGCCTGGTGATGCTTCCTGCGCAGTAGCTCATTATTACTGTGCAATAGAGCATTACTACTGCACAGCAGCACTGCATCACAGTTCATACCTAGCAACACTACTGCACGGTAGTAATGAGCTACTGCACAGTAAGCGTCTCATGTAGATGTGGCCTATTTCAAACTGCAGGGAAATAGAATTAATCACCTTGCATGGCAGGATGGGAATAACATCTCACCTTTTAGCTGAAAAGGTCTGATCACTCAGGGAACAGCAAACCCATGTCTTAGTAGCCCCCCTTCTCACGAAAAGGTTTGAACCTGCATCTTTGCATCTCAGGAAAGAGTATAAACAATGACGTCGTATAGTAGGTATTATCTAGAAGCCTTTCTGTTTCTCCTTTCCTCCTGACCCACTGCACCTTGTATTCATTGGCTAAAATGGATAAATAGCCCTGGAAAATTTTTTACCCCAATGGGCCAAGAGGCCCTTTTTTCCCAAGGCTCACTGAGCCACACACACCTTCTAGCTTGCTCTCTTCATCTAGGCTTCAGAAACCTCACTCCTGGTGGCCCAGTTTCAAGAAGAGGGCTGGAAAGGAGAGTGGTTACTGTTCAGTTTGTAGCCTTGTGGTTAGAGCATTTTGCTGGCAAATAGAAGATGCAGCTTCAAACCTGCCTTGGCTGAGGGAGGCCCAGAACCCTGGTCTCTGTGCTCCCTGGGCATTTGCCATAGCCCTTGAGCTAAAAGGTGAGATAGTCCCACCAGTCCTGTTTTTTCTATGATTATTAAGCTTTGGGACTTACCCAGCCTTATTTATGCATGTAGTTGGACAAGCCTATTTCTGTGGACATCTGCTTGGCCAGAGAGCATCCCTAATAGGCATGCATGGCAGTGCCAAAAATACAGTTACGCAGCTGTGTACGCATCATTTAGGCATACTAGGCAAAATAGGATTTAGTCCCTAGTCAATCTAGTCTCCAACACCTCATGTTATCAGACCCATTGGTTCCTAATAAAACAACCTACTGGCTCTTTAAGACAATGCACAATG
>NW_005841974.1:1220936-1230124 GCF_000455745.1 Alligator sinensis | reverse complement strand
ACAGATGTTACCACCTCTTCATGGTTGCATCAATAAGTCTACAATGTACTACAGCTGGACACTTATCTCACCTATGCCGTTTCACTGCCAGGCGAGAAGAATTTGATGAAGGAAGGAGAGAGGAATTTTGTCATCTTGGTAAATGGATCACCAAGTTATCAGCAAAACTACAGAAACCTTACAGACTCCACTGCTCAAAGAAGCCTCCATGAATTATGTCACTTGCTACCCTATTATGACCTTCTCCAGCAACTAGTAGTCCCATTACACCCTTCCTGAAAAGCTGTGAAATTCCCATAGAGGAGTAAGTCTCACCAATGACAGACACAGACAGACAATAGTGGCAGCTGCAGCAGGCAGACACAGACAGGCACATAACCAGCTGGTGAGCAAAAGAAGAGATGGTTCAGCAAAATAAATGAAACCCCAGGATCCAAGGGAGATGTCTGGGGAAACTGACAGGCTTAAGAGTCATTTGGTTGAACAGGGTAGAGAGAAGATATATAGGAAGGTGGGCAATGCTGAGTATATAGGATGGACTAGGGAGTCTCAGAAGGGATATTGCTGAGTAGGAAGCAGCAAAATTGTCCAGGAATGTGAGGGCTCAATTACATGTCTAGGACAGAGTAAGTGGAAGTGCCAGTGGTTTGAGAACAGGGGAATTATTAATTCTTTACTGTGAATCTGCCTACTGTTGTAGGTGATCTCTTGATGGAGTGGGGCAGAGATCTATTTCTGTTCCTTGTGACTGACCCACATTGCTGTAAGCGTTGCTTCTGTGCTCAGGGTCAGACTGATCACCACATTTAGGACCGGGAAGGGATTTTAGCCTATGGTCTGATTAGTGTACACTGTAGGGACATTTGCCTCCCTCAGAATGAGGAGCATAGTCTTCCTCCTTGGATCTTACCAGAATATTTCAACAAACTGCTACCTGTCCTCATTCCCCTGCTTTACCTGTGGCAAATTACGGTGATTTTTTGTTTTTTGAGCATTGTGCTTTATCATTGTTCATGCATTTTTAAGAATAGGTTAGATCAGGGCTGTCCAACTGGTGGCCCATGGGCTACATCTAGCCCACAAGGGGTTAACACCCAGCCCACAGGCCCCCACCTGGCTTCCACTCCACACACTGCTCCAGCTGCTGCTTGCTACTGGAGTTTCCAGGCTCCCCCTCCCTCCTCCAACTTCTGCTTTCTGCCCTTGCCTCTGGGGGCAGGGTAGCTCAGACTGGAGGTCAGAGGGCCCCATGCAGTGGGGGAGCTTATGGTGCAGGGGAGGCCATGAGTCAGGGAAGTCATGCAGCATGCAGCCCAGGGAGACCTTGGCCCAAGCAGGTGCTGCCTGCATGGATTGCAGCCCCCTGCCACTCATAAGTTGGACAGTCCTGGATCAGACAAGAAATTGTATGGGATAGTTTGGATAGGGATGTTCCTACCTATGGGGTCAAGCAGGGGTTTGGACTAGGTGACTCCTGAGGCTCTTTTCAGCCCTACTTTTCTCTGAGATTCTAAGTCCTCCATCCTAAAGAACCAAGGCTCCTAATGTGTCAGTTACCTGTGCATTACCCAACATGCACTGTGACACCCCTCCAGCGATGACATCACACACAGCACAAAATGGAGGCCTGCAGAACAAGGAAATGGCAGTTCTTTAACCTTCCCCTGCAAGCATCCTCCCTTCACCTCTAGAATCTTGAGCATGCAAAGCCCCCAGGCCCAAGCCCATCTGATCCCTGCACCAGCATCATCTGGGTGTTGATGTAGATGGAAACAGATGGAGGTATGACCACATACCGGGCTGTAACGCTGGGCATCCACCTTACTGCCTTTCCCCTTCTCCATGGAGCTTGTAGCACTGCTGGAAGGGAGCAGTCTGGTTACTGGAAGGGAACCAAACACACAATGTAGGGGTTAAAACAGTGGGCTCTCATAGGAGTGTAGCAGCCTCTAAAAATGGACCCACCTGAGCAAAAGGGGAAGAACTGCCTGGCAGAGATACAGTTTGTCCCAGGGGGGACACTGTAGGCTCTGAGGGAAATTGAAGCTGTTTGGGAGCAGCCCTGTTGGAAGTGGGAGGGGTGATGTAACCCCAGACAGTTTTGAAAGAGGGCCCTTAGCAAAAGCCCGGAAAGAGCCCTGAGCTGGGATTGGCTGCGAGGCTCGGATAAGAGGGGGAGCAAGTTTTCCCCGCAGAGTGGGGGGAACAAGAGAGAGGGGCTGAGGGACAGGCTGGAGACTGGATTGAGTGTCTCAGCGGAGTGGTCCCTCGGAGAGCCCCTGAGAGAGGCCTGCCAGAGCAGAGGGAGAAGCTGCTGGGGCAGGAGCTGGCGGGGACTGCTGGTGTGGAGAGCCCAAGTCGGAGAGAGACCTGACTGCAGCCAGTAAGGCTGGGTGAGCACAGCAGAGCCGGGGTGGGGATTGCCAGAGTCTGCCCTAGTTTCCCTGAGGGGGGAGGGGCCCCAGGGGCAGGCAAAGCCCAGGGAGGGGCTGCAGTTGCGGGGGCTGTGAGGCTGTATGGGGCAGGAGGGTTGCTACAGCCTGCAACCCAGACACTGCTCACAGCAGAACCAGGGAAGGGGGGCAAAGGCAGAGGAAGGCTGTTTTGCAGGAACTGCAGAGGAGCCGGCGCTTGCTGCCCAGAGACCCCAGGAGCATGGAGATGGACACCAGTGCCTGAGAGCTCCCAAAGACCATGTGGAGGGACACAGACAGTCCCGCTCCCTGGGATACCCCACCAGGGGTCGTGCACACGGGATCCGCAGTACACCGTGTGCAAGTGAGAGACTGTAAATAAGTCCAGGGAGGGTTTATTATACAGATACCCATGTGTTTATTTCATGATTATTTATTATGCTGTAAATAATTAAATCTTGTAAATAGTTTGAGAACTGTCTGCAAGGGTGCTTGATTGTATGGGGAGGCTCTCCGCTCGGGGCACTGCAGCAGCTCCCCAGGGGGGCTGGGTAGGGCTACTGGCTACCGGGTACCCTAGGATCCCATCATTCAGGTGAGGGTGCATGTAGTGTCACACCCAGGGTTACAGGAGCAACACAAATAGCTTTGCCTCTGTCTTGTTATTTATTCCAGTTTGTGACTCAGCTACTGGCTCCAAATCTCTCTCTCAACCCCCCAGTCATCACCATCAGTTTGTGACTAAGCCCTATCACTTGTCACCTCCTGTCCTAAGTTCTCTCATATCTAAAACAGCTGTTCTCCAACATGGTTCTCTCCTTCTTTCCCTTTAGTTCAGCTCCTGCACCTATCTACTGATACACCCAAACACAAATTAAAAGAATACCAAAGTTGCAAAGTCAAGCACTCAAGTTAAAAAATGCCAGGATTGAGTTTGTCTGTGGAACCTTCAGATCCTTGTCAGTATGCATTATGCTAAAGATTTTAATTATATAATCCTAACGTGCTTTCCACAGGATTCCTACTTATTTCAATGCACAGGATGAATGGTGTATAATTACTGATCAGTTATTTCAGGGACGGCAAAAATACGGCTCACAGGCCAGATTCGACCATCATGCCATTCTATCTGGCCCATGTGGCCCCTAAAAAAATTAGTAAATCAATATTTATTTGCTCCTGGCTGCCTGTCAAACCTGACAGGAGCCGGGGGCAGTAGGACCAAGGGGGAGCCCTCAGCAGGACTGAGTAGCCCAGCCCCACCCCACTCTCAGCCATTTCACTCCCTCCCTGCCCCCACACTGCTCCATTACCATGTGGCTCCTGGCTGCATCACCAGACAGGGGAGCATGGGGCCACACTGGTACGTGTGTGCACATGCGCAGGAAGGGGCAGTGTGTGTGTATTTGTGTGCAGGTAGGGGCAGTGCACACTGTATGTGTGTATGTGCATGTGTAGGGGCAATGTGTGTGTGATAATAAGGTGAATACCACACACACACACACCCCACCATACACATGCATCCACATACCCCCTCACACTGCCATACATGCAGACCCCCACACCCACACCCCCTCACACATCCCAGCCACCCTCCCCTCATACACAGCCCCCCACAAGCCCCATACCCACTCACACCCCACATATCCATACACACACCCATATGCTCCCTCACCCCATGACCCCACAGCCCCTCACAGCCCCCCACAAACCTATACCCCCCCCACAATATACAAGAGTAAGACTTCATTTTCTGCTATTGTGCAATCACCTCTGCATACATAAACACATGTAAACCAGGACAAAAATATTTTTTGAAATCAAATTAATGAATGCTGTAGATCTTCACTTTTTAGAATATAATTAGGTATTTCTCTCATTCCAAGATGGTAAAACCCCTTGCTAAAAGGAGTACTTCAGGGGGGAAGGGGAAAGACTTCTGGTGGCAAAGGTCAGGGATTAAGGGGTGGGACTTCTTGTCACAAGATGGTGACCAGGGGGCAGGGCACCTGTCAAGGGGTGAGGCTGCCCATGCAGCCCTCGACAGCTTACCAAAACTCAGTAAGCAGCCCTCTGCCCAAAATAATTGCCCGTCCCTGAGCTATTTGGTACTTTGGATGACATTCTATTATTTTTCTGGTCAAGTAAGTGGTGAGTTTTGGTGTTTACATGGCATTCATTGGCACTTACACACTCACAGGAATTCTATTCCTGGATGTATAGCCCTCTGTGTACTCATGGCAGACTTATTTGCCTGAAAATGGAGTCAGTGAGGGTTTATAAACATGCCAGAAGGCTGTGGGGAGTGCTTTAATTAGAACAGCTCCGAGAGCCATTCTAATTAAAGTGCTTGGAGCATCACGTGTATCAGCGTCCCTGTGCTGAAAAATGCTGGCAGGGGTGCTTTAACTAAAACTCATCAACCCAGCTTTAGTTAAAGCACCTCTGCCACCATTTTTTAGCATGGGGACACTGATACATGTGATGCTGGAGTCTGTTGGAACACGGAATTACCACACTCCAGCAGACTCAATTAATTGAGTCTGCTTCGACGCACTGTAATTACATGTCAGAGCAGCCTTTCTGCATGTGTATAGGTGCCCTGAGAACCCATAGCTACTGATCTTGGCCTCAGAAACAGGATATATTCCTGTTCCTCCTTTTTTGCCCTCATAACTGAACCACTGGGGCACTCACCTGGGAAGCTAAGGGTTCTGAGCACTCTAATTACCACACCATGAGTCAGCCATCAGTCCCTACTTTTGCCAGTGCTCCTTTTGAAGCACAGCCACTAAAACAGTCATTGGAAAAACTGGAGGAAGGGCAATGCAGTAAGAAGCTTCTGCCCCATTGGGGACAACAGCACAGGCCAGAACTCAGACCCCCCCCCCCCCCTGACTTTTTGCTAGGCCAGTAGCCATCTTATTGAGCCATATACTCCAGCTTTACTCTTCTGTCCCCAAATGACTCCTACATATCAGCTTAAAAAATGCTAAAGAACACATGAGAAAATGGCAGACCTGTGATGTTGTGGTCACAGTAGTGTGCTGAGAAGTCAAAACAGAACCAAGTTCAAACGTTTTTGCAGGGGGAGTAGAGCTACGGGCTTAAACCTTCCCAGGCCCCTTGAAGAAAACTTCCTTAACATTTCTGTACATATCTAAACTGTTTGAACTTGCAGAGGTTTTGACACTGTCTTCTAGTTCTATCAGTGGCACTCAGTTCATTGTTAAAAAGACAACGGATGAAATGGCCTAGACAAGCTTCTGAATTCCGTTAACAAAGTAGCCTGGTAGTTCCAAATTCTCCTCCAGTGCTGGAATTCCTGGTAGGTGGAAGAGTAGGTAGAGGCTGTAACACCTCCATGATTAACTGCCCTTTTTTTCAGTGCAAATTACTTCCATAGACCTTTGTGCTTCCATGTAGCTGTGTTGCTCCATTTGCTCTGTTTCCAAATTCTTTTTGGCTCTCAACTTTAAGTTTTTTCTCATTTGCTTCTTTTGACACGATACAGTAATTTCTGGGTTCAGTAAAAACAGTCAGGCATGAGAAGAACTAAACAACACATTTATTGTGGAGCAGCAGGCAAGTCTTTGCAGACCCTTTGTCTCTCTAACTACTCTGTACTTATGGACCGTCTCCCACTTCCAAACTTCCTCAGTGTCCTATGTTAGAGAGCATTCTGAATTCTGACTTCTTTCAGTATACCAGTTTCACATGGGCAAAGTGCAAAGGTACTTCCTACATTGATACTGTCTTGCTTTCCAAGTGTCACTCTCTTCACAGTAGAAGGCTTGGTGGGGTGGCATCTATGTCCAGTGTAGCACCAAATATTTTTATATTGCCTTTTAAACTATTGGCTTGGGATGATCCTAGTAAAGTTTCTTTTTCATAGGTCCACCATCATGTCCAGCTCTATCTCCAGAAATATCTTTGACGCTGAAGCTTCATGTTCCAATATGTCCTTCCTGGTCTTTGAGTTTTCAACCTACTCCCGAGTTTGGGGATAGGATGAGCTATTCAGTGTCTCATTCATAGGCTTTGACATGCCAGATCCCTCTGAAATAACTACGTGGCTGTTCTTCAGATTCTGGTTCAAGACACGGTGACCCATAGGGGTCCCACCCTTTTTCATCCTTCTTCCCAAATAAAGCCATTTTTCCGTCTCCACCAGAAAGTGGTCATCTCCAGCAGATGAGTGGTCCAGCGTCTTTCAGGATCTGATGTACCATATTGCCTCAGCCATTTAGGTTTCCTTAGAAGTTAGTGAATCTTCACACAAGCCAGTTAGCATCCTACCACATTTTAGCCCAAAAAAGGTTCTCCTTTTATTGTGGAGCAGAGGCCGTAATGGATCCTGCCAAGGCAATTTGAGAAACACCAGCTACTTGCATTTCAGCTGCCTGATGAGCAAACCAGAAGTACCAAGTCATTCCAAAAGGAGGGCTACTTTTGTATTAATACCATGCCCTCCTTTTTGGTTGTCACTGGGCGTGTCTACAGTGCAAATGCTGTGGGGTGAGTTTACTCTAGAGAAAATTACTATAAACTCACCCTGGGCAGGCATCTACACATGCAGGGATGTAGGAGCAGATTTGCTGCTCATGACAGCAGTCCGCTCCCACCCTGGCTGGCCTTGCACCCACCCCTAGTCACTGCCAGAGGGAGCTGGAGGCTCCTGCCACAGCTGCCTGTGGCCAGCAGCCATGTTTAAAAGGCAGCCTCATGCGCTGCTCCTGGGCCACCTGTTTTCCTGGCCTGGACCAGCATGCAGAGTACAGTGGCAGCATGCAGCAGCTCTGTCACTACAGCCTCTGCCTGCCACATCATTGCTGCTCCAGCCCATAGCCCCAGGAGTGACATCCACCACCCCAGGCTCTTGCTCACCACCCTGCTTGCCCTGCTGATCCGCTGCAGGGACCGCCACCTGGCCCAAGTCAGCATCAGCCCTGGCAGCTCCCCCACGCAGTGCAGCCACCTGGCCTGGCTTGCAACACCGTCCCAGGCCCCCTGCCACCGTGCTGTTGCTGCCCAGACCCCATACTGCCACCCAGACCCCAGCAGGGACACCGATGATGCACTCCTGGACACCACTGCCAGGGCCATACTTGCAGTCCTGAACCTCCAGCCTCAATGCCTGTAGGCCCACTCAGCCAGCTAGAACTGGTGGCTGCATGTTGTCCAGGCCACCTGGGATGATGAGCAATGGCTTGTCATTTCAGATGATGCGGGCCACTTTACAGGAACTCTTCATGCAGCTCTTTCATTACCTGGAGTGGCAGGATACCAACATGCAGTGGCTCCTCCTTGCAGAGACCTGGTTGGCCTTTGCCCTACTCAAGCTAGCTATGCTGACCAGCCTCTGGTACATCAGCCAACTCTTCAGTGTGGGCAAGGCTACTGCCGGGGGGAGGGGAGGGGCGGGGCAGGGCACCTTGGAGGTGTGCAGCATGCTCCAGAATGTACTGGGGCACACTGTGCTTCAGGTGCATGGCACCCCGGATGTGGTGGCAAGTTTCTGTGCTCTGTGCTTCCCCCAGGGCATCCAGGCCCTAGACGAGACTCACAACCCTGTCACCTGCCTGCCCCACAGTGATTGCACCTACTCTGTCATGTTCCAGGTTGTTGTAGACCACTATGGTGCCTTCACAAATGTGAATGCTAACTGGGCAGGCACTGCCCATGATGCCTGCATCTTCTGCAACTGTGCCCTGCCAGCCCTGGCAGAGAGCAAGCACTTTATGCCAGGGGTGTCAGACCTCCAGCTAGGCACAGTGGTGGTCCCACCCCTTCTCATCGAGGACCCCACCTACCCAATCCTCATGCAGCCCTACACCAACCAGCTGGACCCCCACTGGGCACATATCAACTGCTGCCTGAGATGGACTCACAAGCTGGAGGACTGCATCTTAGGCTGGCTGAAGAGATGCTGGCACACCCTCACTATCTGCCTTGAGGTCACTGAGGCCAACATCCTGAGCCATTGTCACAGCCTGCTTGCTGCATAACATCTGTGAGGCCTGAGGGGAGCTGTTTTGCAAGGCCTGGGGTGGAGGAGGTGCAGTTGGGCGGATGATGCCTGGCACCAGGAGCACCAGCTGCAGTGGTAGTGACAGTGGTAGGACACCCTCCTGGCCAAGGCCCCAGGTGAGCTGCTCACCTGGCATTGGGTGCTAAGGTACTGGGTGAGAGAGGTGGCTGTAGCCAGTTTGCATAGCCACCCGTAGATCCCCGCCCCACTGCGCATCCCAGCACCATGCTCACTGTGGACAGCTCTCTGAAAAGCAGTTATTCCCCTCCACACACCTAGATTCCACTTCCCTCCCTCTCCAAAAACAGAGCCCTTCCCACCATCTCTCCTCCCCACAGAGCCCCTCCACCACCCAACCCACTCACCACCAATAAAGCACCCTCTTCTCCATGCAGACTATGTGCAGTGGTATGTGTGCTCTCTTAGGGTGGGGAGCAGTGGGGTGGGAGTGCCTAGGGGCAGAGCCTGGGGACAGGTGTCCAGCATCTTGTGAACAAGTTAAGAGGCTGTGACTTGGATGACTACACAGTCCGGTGGGTGGCGAATTGGCTGGAGGGCCGCACCCAGAGAGTCATGGTGGATGGGTCGGTTTCGACCTGGAAGGTTGTGGGCAGTGGGGTCCCACAGGGTTCGGTCCTTGGACCGATACCCTTTAATGTCTTCATCAGTGACTTGGACGAGGGAGTGAAATGTACTCTGTCCAAGTTTGCAGATGACACAAAGCTATGGGGAGATGTGGACAC
>NW_005841974.1:1217294-1220278 GCF_000455745.1 Alligator sinensis | reverse complement strand
TATGCAGGGGGTCGGATTCGATGATCTATTGAGGTCCCTTCCAACCCTAACATCTATGAATCTATGAATCTTGGCCTCTGGCTCCACCCCTACGAGTGCGCACACCATAGTGAGGCTGGTGGAACAGGGGCTCACCTGGGGGTGACAGCAGGTGCTGCTCTGCTGACATGCCCATCTACCCCTCCTGCAGCCAGTGGGTCAGGCCAGTAGGGCCTGTGCACAGTCCTGGCCACTCTGCAAGCAGCTCCTGCTCTGGGGCTTCATGGAGCTGGGGTGAATGGCAGGGCCCAGGTAAGGGGGCTGGGTGGCAGGGGACATAAGCCAGGGGCCAGGGCAGGGGCTCCTGACCTGTGGAGGTGCCAATACACCCCAGCCCAGGCCCACAGAGGGGCCTGTTGCTGGGTGATGGGCAGCTGCCAGGGGTCAGGTGGGGCTGTGGCTAGGGGCAGGGCAGTGGACAGCACAAAGGCAACTGCCAGGGCCACGATGGTGTCTAGCACCCAGTGGTCCTCCTCCATTGCTTCCACTGCCCTAGTCACTAGGATAGCCTGCTGCTCCAGGACCAGGAGCCTTTCCCTGCACTTCTGGTCCGCCCAATCCTCCTTCCGGCCCTTTCTTCCTCGCACCAGTCCCTGGCCTCCTTGTGTTGGTTCCTGGCCTTCTGCCGGCTCCTCGCTTCCTCATGGGCAACGTCCACTGAGCATCAGGCCCATGAGTCCAGCAGGTGCTCCTCAGCCACTGTGCCCAGCTGGTCCAGCAGCTGGGTCCAGTCCTGGGTCCTGCACTGCCAGTCAGCACATCTGCAGGGCCCCAGCCAAGGCTGGCAGAGACCCTGATGGTTCATCCTGGCTGCAGCTGCAGAACCTAGAGTAGGAGAAAGATCTAATTGTGAGTTTGCAACATTTCTGAGATTAGATGCTCTGTGCCAGGGGGCTGTGCACTGTGCCTCAGATCAGGGGTCGTGCATGGACGGGTGCCCATAGACTGGTAAGTCAGTCAAGTAGGCCTTGGTCTAGGCAGCCGCAGGCCAAGACCCCCATCCCTGCTTGCTCCACAGGGGATCGTGGGCTGCTGGGTGCTGGCTGCAGGCAGCCTGCCTCCCCTGCCCCGTTCCCAGCCTGGGAAAGGCCTGGCTCCTGGAAGCACCTGCTGCCACACCTCCAGAGCCTGTCCCCCACTTCTCCTGCAGGCCAGCCTGTCTCCTGCACTGCCATCAAGCCCATGGCACTGGGTTTTGTGGGGTGAGGGGCTCCTAGGCAACTGGGATGTGGACCTGCTGCACCCCTGCCCTCCCCCCAGAGGGCCTGTCTCCCTATGCTAGCTCTGCACTCTGAGTGTGCCCCTGCTGTGAGTATCCTGGGCATGCAACAAGGAGCTGTTTGTATAGAAAGAGAGGTGCCCAACCCACTATGCCCTGCTGATCGCCATGGTACCCTGGGCTCATATACAAACCTGACATGGGACCCTAAGTTTTGATGGTGCAGAGGTCAATCCTGCCCCACCCAGCAAACTCTGCTGCTGCCTGAAGGGCTACTAGTAGCTGCGTAATACATCCCTGCCCTGCCCAGCTGAGGAGGACATCACCGCCACCATCAATGTATTCCTTGGCATGTGAGAGGTCTTTCCCCACCTAGCTGCAGGGGCACAAGCTGCTCAATAAAGTTTTACACTATCTCCTACCTCCCTGCATGCTGTTGGGGCGGGGGCGTGTCCAGCCACCAGGAGGAGTATGCACAGGCCAGGCAGGGACGGGGGGGGGGGGGGGGGGGGGGCAAGGCCAGGGGCAAGGGCAGGGCGGGCCCTCCCCCAGTGCAGGGCTTACCAGGTGGGCTTGGCAGGCATGCCTGGTGGCCTGAGTTTGTTCCTGCTGGCAGCAAAGATGTGCAGCTTCTGGCAGTGTCCTAGGGTGCAGGGATGCAGTGTTCAGGTGCCCAGGCAGGGCCCCCCTCTGGGGAGGAATAAGCTGCTGGCAGTTGGTGGTGCTATGGGCAGCCTGGTCTCATGGGTGGGGCTGAGCATGTGGACCTGGTGGGACAGGTGCTGGCCTGGGCTCCCAGAGCTGCTGGGGGAGGCCAGGGTTGGGTAGGATGGCAGGACAGGCTCCTGCTGTCCCAAGGGGCCCTCCCCTAGTGACACATCACCGTGGGTACCAGGCCAGGGCAGAGGCTCAGGCAGGCCACCCATGCTTGAATAGATAGCACAGCTCAGGCCAGTGTCTCGGAGTGCAAAGATATCATCCAGCTGCCACATAAAGGGCATGGACTTTCAGGCAGTCCCTGACTGGCAGTTGTGGTCAGTGATGGTGACTCACTGTGCCCGCAAGACCTTGACCTTTATATGACACTGGAGCGCTGTCCAGTCTTGCCAACACTCCCACATGCGGCATGACATGCCCTTATAGATGTGCATGTTGAAACACCTGGTCCATGCAAACTGGCTGAGGACCTTGGCCTCTCCCCACAGTATGATGAGGTTTGTGGTCTCCACTTGGGACCAACTGTGGTCCCAGAAGACAATGTATCATCTCGGGGAGGATACCAGCCTGGCTCCCTTGGTGGCCTGCTGGGCTTCTCCGTGGCAGTGCCAGTGCTGGCAGGTGTGGGTAGGTGCCTGCAGGGCCCAGTGCAGGGACATGGTGTGGGACAGGCAGGTGTGCAGCAAGGGTGTGCCATGAACTAGTGGCAGGGCTGGGTAGGCTGCTGATGCTGTTCTGGGGATAGCTGGAGCAGCATCTGGTTGCTCACAGGGACCACATTTCACGCCAGGCCGGGTCCTGCGTGCATGGGCCCCATGTGTGATCAGGTCTGGCCAGTTCCGTGGAGGCAGGACTTGGTCCAATGCGACATGTAGTCCCTGCGAGTGGTGCTGGGCCCCAGGTAACAGCTCGAGTGGCCTGGAGCTGTCCAAAGGCACATGGCCCACACTGAGCTGGGCCATGCCCACGTAGTGGCATAGGCAGTGCTAGGTACCAGGTGGCTGGAGCC
>NW_005841974.1:1196470-1217284 GCF_000455745.1 Alligator sinensis | reverse complement strand
GGGGGGGGGGCCGGGGGGGGGGGGGGGGGGGCAGTCCATGTGCTGTGCAGGGGGCCTGCATTCTGTGGGGAGGCAGGGGACTCAGCCCTCCTGAGTGCCCCCCCCCACAATCCCCCCACAACACCCATATCCCCAAGCCACCCCCACAAACCCTTCACCCATATACCCAGCCACAAACCCCAAACCCCCACACAAGCCCCATATCTCCACAAACCTCACCATGGCAAACCTTACACCCACCCATAAACTCCACCCACCCAAATTGCTTTACACTTGTAAATATATCAATAAAGCATTGCCCAACTGATCTCTCTCTATATAGGGGCCTTTCATTTTAATAGCAGAAGAACACTATTTTGGGCATTTTAATGAGAGAATTGGGTTTCTTATCAGAGTATTTGCAATTTTTAAACAGGGAACACCAGGATCTCTGCTGGTGAGACAAGTGGTGAGATCCATGCAGAGATTCCTGTCCAGGGCCAGCACCAGGGACACAGCTGGAGGGCAGATGAGGTGGCTGACTTTGTGGCCATTTGGGGCCAAGAGGATATGCCTTGACAATTTAAAGTGGGCCACTGTAAGGAGCACATCTTCTGGGCAATAGCTGCCCAGAAGGCAGAGCGAGGCACCCCATCTGGGTCTGGAAGGGGCACAGCCATGGGGCCACAGATCCAAGGGGGCAGATGCTGTTACAAGTGGCCAGACAGCAACCCCCACTGCCAAACTGCTGCAATGGGTAGAGGGTGCAGGGCCTAATCCAGCAGTCCAGCTGGCACAAGGGGTAGTATCCCCAGATACCAAGTGGATGGGCCTCAGAAGCTCCTGAGGGCAAGTAGGCACGAGCTGCTTGCCAGGCCAGGTTTTTAAACTGCTGGGGCCAGCACAGGTGCTGGCCCCAGGCTCTAGCTCCCCCTGGTCGCAGATCCAGATGGAGCTGGGCAGGGTCATTTTGCCCCAAGTGGCACAACTTGCCCCACACCAAAGTGCATGTCCAGGCACATGTGCTGAGGCAAAAATCCCTAGCACAGATTTGTGCCGATCCTATTTGAGCTGCTGCAAGTGCACATGCCTGCACGTGTGGACGCACCCCTGGAAGCGTTCAAGAAAAGGTTGGGGATGATTTAGGCATAGCTAACGCCAACGTTCTCCTATGGATTATTCCCATGCTTCTGAGCATTACCAATTGCTCTTGCACCCTCTCCCAACACTTTTCTGCTACATGTGTCAGGGTGTTTTAAAGCTTCCCTCAGAGGCAGTGTGTGTTGGTTGCAGCCAAATTTGGAGATTTTGACTGGGGTGTGCCAATGCTGCTAGTCAGACCAAAGCTGGAGGTTCCTGACTGGAGGGTCTTGCCCCTCTGCCTGGGGTCTGATCACCATATTTGGGGTCAGGAAGGAATTTTCCCCCACAGCCTGATTGGTACGATTGTGGGGGCTTTTGCCTTCCTCTGTAGTGGGGGGACGTAGCCCTCTCCCTGGGATCTCTCAAGTGTATATTAATCTTTTATAGAAGCTGGACATTGGCTACTGTGGTTCCCCTGCTTTACTTGTGGCACATTAGGGTGTTATGACTTGTGTTGTTTCACAGGGTTTACAGCAGTCTTACGAGGAGCTTAAATTATGCATTGTTGGTTTGGATAGGGATTATCCTTCCTCAGGATGGGGGTTGGATTAGATGACCTTTAGAAATCCCTTCCAGCCCTGCTTCTCTATGAAATTCATTTAATTCATTAAGTAGCTTTCCATGAGGCATGGTATCAAAAGCTTTGCTGAGTTCTAGATAAATTAAGCCCACCGCACTACCTTTATCCAAGAAATGTCTTATTCTGCTATAAGAAATTATTTTGACACAGTCATCCTCTGATAAGTTCATATCATGTTTTGTACCATTTTCCATTTCTGTCTACATCCTTCATTAGTCTTTCCTGCAGTTCCTGTTCTAAGATCTCACCTGCTGTTGAAACCATGCTACTAGGGCTGTTAGTACCTGCGTGACTTTCTCTCCTTTTTAAAAACATAGACATTGTTTGCATTTATACACTTACCTTCGTCTGCTCCGATACGCTGGAAATCCAGTGTGATGGAGCAGACATGATTAACTGCATCTGCAGAGCATGTGAGCTACCATGCTCGGTGCTGCATTGCATACGTTTGTATAAACAGTGAAATGCACGGCAGCGCGCAGAAAATGGCAGCGGTGTGCTTTTGAACTAAAACACCTTTGATGTGTTTTAGCTCAAAAGTGTGCCACCACCATTTTCTTAGTGCTGATGTGCATTTCATCCTGAAAAGCACTAGTTTCTACTTCCATTTTGTCATTTAGGCTGTTAGGCACAATGGCTACTTAGACAACCAAATGGACAACTACTGCAAAAGAGGTGACATCCTCACCCCTACCCCTCTTCCATGCTGTGTTTTGTACTCTCTCAGGGTGGGATGAAGGGTTATTACAAAAAGTGTTCTAAAGGGTTTTCAGGGTCTTGAGCAGGGTGGAATGGGAGTTCACTTAGGCACCTAAAACCACTTGCACATCTCATAGGTGGAATAGAATCTGCCCCTGACTATTTCTCACAATCATTTCTACTGTAACATCTAGAACTTACGTAGCCTTGTTTCTTGTTGGTACAGAGACCTCTTGGTAGGAAAAGTTTTTAGTTAACTCATTCACAAATATCTGTACACTATTATTATGTGCAGTTTTCATGCCCAAGTCTAGATCAGGAAAAATTGATGGTTCCCATAATTACTCAATTTCCACTGATACTGAAATCTCCCAAGACCTTGTAGAGTCATAACCATTTCCAAATCTGAATTTGGTCATCTATAATAAACCCCCAACCCGCAAGACTCTCTGAAGTCTTTTATAGTGTTCCTTCCTGATGTGATTTTTCACTCAAAGGGACTGTGTTTTGTCTACACTATCTCATTCTATTTCCCCACAATCTACTACTTGACTAAGGCACAGTGCTACTCTGGCACTTTTATTCTTGTTCCCATTCCTCTTAAAAAGGTTGCATCCTTCAATATTCCACTGCTATTCTAGCATGGCTCTATTATTCCTTTGTGTGGTTTAGTGTCATGCAGCAGAAGCTCCTCCAATTTAGTGCTGAGACTTCTTACACTGGTATATAAAAAATAAAGTTATTTCCATCTATCTCTTACTTGAGTAAGGGATCAAGGCTGGTCCTTATAGAGTGTGTCTACACCTGCAATAAATTTGAAGTAGACTTACTGTAAAGTAAAAACACTGCTCAGGAAGCCTATGGGGGAGCATGTTTACAGGCACTCCCTCTTGGGAGCAGATTTGCTCCTAATGCGAGCAGCCTGGGAAGGGCTGCTCCCACCCTGCTCTTCCCCTGCTACAGCAGCCAAGGGAAGTCCCAGGCTCCCCCTCAGTGATAGCTCAGGGGCTGGAAAGGAGCACGGGGCTAGGAGACAGCTGTCTCCGAGCAAGGCCCTGGGCGATTGCTCCCTGACCCTGGGAGCTGCCTGCTGCTAGGGTGGGCTCCCATGGTGGACCCCAGACCAGCACAATGTTCCCCTGCCCTGGCAGCAGGGAGCTCCTGGTCTTGGCTCTGTGATCAGGGGCAGGGGGCTGAGAAACAGCTGTGGGGGGAAGGGGGTGGCAAGTCCCAGTCCTCTGTCCCATCTGCCAGTTGGCAGATAGCAGGGAGCTGCCGGGACAAGGGGACATTGTCCCGCCTGAGCTCTGCCATCGGAGCCCGCCTCAGCAGCAGGCAGCTCCCAGGGCTGGGAGTTCCCTGCTGCCAGGGCAGGAGGACATCATCCCAGTCCAGGCTGCACCACTGGAGCCTGCCCCGACAATAAGCAGCTCCTAGGGGTAGGGAGCAATCTCCTTCCCCCTACTACCTGGCTGACCGGGAGCAAATTTGCTCCTGGTCAGCCATCTACACATCTAAGGAAACCAATTTACTGCACATTAAGCATCTGCATGTGTGGGTGGTGATGCTTACTGTCAAAGGTCATGCATCCCAAAACCAGAAGCTGACTTTCATAAGCTCAGGAGGCTTGTTCTTGAGGCCCCGAGAGGCCAGGATCTCACAGGGAGGGGAGTTCATGATGAGTGGTTGCTCCCTAAGGAAGCGATCCTTAAGGAAGTCAAACCGAACCCATAGGAAAGGTGGTAAAAGGGTTCAACAACCCCTTGGCTCAACAGGGAGCTCACAGACCTCTTACATCTAAAAAGAGAGGCTTACAAGGGACGGAAGATAGGAAACACCACTAAGAAGGAGTATTCTGCACTGGTCCACACCTGCAGGGAGCGAACTAGGAAAGCCAAGGCTGCAACTGAACTCCCAACTGGCTACACAAATCAAGGACAATAAAAAGTCCTTCTTCAGATATGTGGGGAGTTGAAAGAAAAACAAGGGCAACATTGGACCCCTGCTAAACCAGCTGGGACAGCTGACTACCGACACCCAGGAAAAAGCCAATCTCCTTAATGATTACTTTGCGTCTGTTTTTCACCAGCCCAAAGGGACTACTCTGCCTAACATGATGTGGGTTGACCAGGGTGAGGGTGAACACATACCCACCATTGGCATGGATCTTGTGAGGAAGCATCTTGAGAGGCTGGACCCCCCCCCAAATGAGCTGGTCTGGATAGACTGCACCCAAGAACGCTAAAGGAACTGGCAGACATCATAGCACAGTCACTGACAAAGATATTTGAGAACTTGTGGCACTCGGGCTAAGTATCTGAAGATTGGAAAAGGGCCAATGTGGTGCCCATCTTCAAGAAAGGGAGGAAGGAAGACCTGGGAAACTACAGGCCAATCAGTTTGACCTTAATCCCTGGGAAGATTTTGGAAAAAGTTATCAAAAAACCCATTCTTGACAGGCTAACAGAAAGCATCATTCTGAGGGACAGTCAGCATGGGTTTGTTGCGGGTAGATCTTGCCTGACCAACCTCATTTCCTTCTATGACCAGGTGCTGTAATCACCTGGACAAAAGGGAAGAGGTTGATATCATATATTTGGACTTTTAAAAAGCCTTTGACTTGGTGTCCCATGATGTTGTCATGGAAAAATTAGGCAACTGTGGCCTCGACTACTTCACAGTTTGATGGCTGAGGAACTGGCTCCGAGGTCAGACCCAGAGATTGGTAGTTGACAGAACTGAATCAACATGGCACTCAGTGACTAGTGGCATCCCCCAAGGCTCTGTTCTCAGACCTGTACTCTTTAATGTCTTCATAAACAATCTGGATACTGGCGTCAGAAGCAGACTGGCTAAGTTCACTGACAAGGCCAAACTTCAGGGAACAGTGTCCACACTTGTGGATAGGCTGGTGATCCAGGCCAACCTTGATAAGTTTGCAAGGTGGGCGGATGAAAACTGTCAGAAGCAGACTGGCTAAGTTCACTGACAAGGCCAAACTTCAGGGAACAGTGTCCACACTTGTGGATAGGCTGGTGATCCAGGCCAACCTTGATAAGTTTGCAAGGTGGGCGGATGAAAACTTGTTGGCATTCAGTATGGAGAAATGCAAGGTACTCCACCTCAGGAAAAGAAACCTGAATCATAGGCTCGGCAATGCTATGCTCACTAGCACCATGACCAAAAGAGAGACTTGGGGGTTATGACTGACCACAAGATGAACATGAGCCACCAATGTGATACTGCAGCTGGTAAAGTGAGCAAAACTCTGGCTTGTATCCATAGATGCTTCTCAAGCAAATCCCAGGATGTCATCCTCCCACTGTACTTGGCCTTGGTGAGGCTGCAGCTGGAGTACTGTATCCAATTCTGGGCTCCACAATTTAGGAAGGACGTGGAGAAGAGTCCAGAGGAGAGCCACACGCATGATCAGAGGGCAAGAGAACGGGCCTTACGAAGAGAGGCTGTGAGCTATCAGACTCTTCAGCCTGGAAAAGCACAGGCTCAGGGGTGACTTGGTGGCAGCCTATAAATAAGGGGTATGCATCAGGATCTGGGGGAATACCTGTTCACCAGAGCACCCCAGGGAATGACAAGGTCCAACGGTCACAACTGCTGGTAGACTGTTTTAGACTGGACATAAGGAAAAACTTCTTTACTGTCTGAGCCCCCAAGGCCTGGAACAAACTCCCCCCATAGGTGGTGCAAGCACCTACTCTGGACACTTTCAAGAATCATTTGGATGCTTATCTTGCTGGGATCCTTTGACCCTAGCTGACTTCCTGCCCCTTGGGCAGGGGGCTGGACCTGATGATCTTACAAGGTCCCTTAGCCAGTGAACTTCAGCCTTTATATCTATGAAATCTCTCTTCTTATAGTTTCATAGTTGTTAGAGGCCGGAAAGGACCTTACAGATCATCGGGTCCAGCCTCCCTGCACGTGGGCAGGAAAGACTGCCAGGATCAAATAATCCCAGCAAGATGGGCGTCAAGATGTTTTTTGAAGATCACCAGGGTGAATAACTATACCACCTCTGGGGGGAGCCTGTTCCAAACCCTTGGCCCACGGCTTGTAAAGAAGTTTTTCCTTATGTCTGGCCTGAAGCGATTTTCAATCAGCTCGTGCCCATTATTCCTTGTCCTCCCCTGGGGGGCCTTAGTGAATAGATGCTCCCACAAACCCTGATGTATGCCCCTGATATACTTATAGGCTGCAAGCAAGTCCCCCCCGAGTCTTCTCTTCTCCAGGCTGAACAATTCCAAGTCCCTCAACCTCTCCTCATACGTCTTGGTCTCCAGGCCTCTAATAATGCATGTGGCCCCCCTCTGGACTCTCTCTTGAGCTTCTCCACACCCTTCTTGAAGTTTGGTGCCCAGGACTGGACACAGTACTCCAGTTACAGTCTCACCAGGGCAGTCTCTTCATGGCAGCCTTTTAAATATTTGAAAACTGCCATTATATTCCTATTTAATTTCCTTTTCTCCAAATTAGATTTATGTAGTTCTCTCACCCTCTTCTCATATGGCTTGTATAACAACCCCTTTATCATCTTTTTTGCTTGCCTCGAGATTCTTTAAAGTTTCTTGATATCCTTTTTAAAATGCAAAACCCAGAATGCCATACAATACTCTAGACAAGGCCTGATCAGTGCTGAGTAATAGTACTTTACCTCTTGTACCAGTGGTGATGCGTATGGGGTGCACGTACACCCTGAAAGCACCGGTGCACCCCCTGAGTGGCTGCATTCACCATTTAGGCGATGGGCAGAGGGGACAGGCAGGAGCACTGGTGTCCCCCCTGCAAGCACCGGCTGATTGCTGCAGCCACTCCCAGAAGCGGCCGTAGCCACTCCTGGAAAGCGGTTGCAGAGATCGGCCACAGCGATCGGGCATCGTGGGATCGGCTGTGGGAGTCCCCTTGGGCAGTGAGATTAGCTGTGGGGGGACTCCCCCCAGTCGGCAGGACTGGTTGCAGGGGGGACACATGCCCCCCATGACTAAGGCAGCACCAGCTGCTCATGTCTTGTACTTTATATACAATCATTTTGTTAATGAAAGCTAAAATTGTGTTTTCTTTTTTTTGCCATTGCATCACACTGCTGACATATATGGTGAGTCTGTGATGCACCAAAACCCCCAAATCATTTTCAGCAGTTCTATTGCTTAGGCAGTTATACTCCTTTCTGTATTTGTGCATTTGGTTGTTCTTCCCTACGTGTAGTAGATCACATTTGTCTTTACTGACTTTCATTTCATTGTCTAGTGCCCAGTTCTCTATTAAGATCCTTTTGAGTTCTAGTTCTGCCAGACTCGGAACAAGACCCCTCTGAAACCCCACTTAAAACTTCCTGCCATTCTCACCTCGATTGATTTATACTTATTCTTTGCTTGCAGTTATTCAGTTAGGGGGCATCTACATGTATGCTTTAATGCACAGTAGATTATTTTACTGTGCACTAAAAGGTTGCATAAAAAATTGTGACATTACACTAATGTGCAGTAAAATAGTTTACTGTGCATTAAGTTTCACCAAAAACGCATGCAAATGCACTACTGTGCATTAGCACAGCATAATCCACGTTAATTTGGTACCTCACATCAGAGGTACTAAATTTAATGCTCATTAGAAAAGGCATATTAATGGATGTACAGCTGTGTCCCAAATATGTATCCATTAGTCCATCTCTGTAGTCTAGGAATATTAAATTGTAATACTGCATTCAAATCTTTTTAATTAAGTTTTACCTTAAATCAAGAGAGCTGAGAGTATATGGATAGGTGTCTTTCTAGTACATGTGTAAATTTAAATAAAGAAACAGTCCATCCCTAATTTTTTTTCTTTACATTCCATTCAAAAAGCCCATTTCTTACATTCATTTACTCTCTGGCTTGACCACATTACATCTACAACCCCTCTACCTTCTCTAGAAAAGAGCATCTTCCTCTGTCAGTAGACTCAAATTCTCTCTCAGACTTTTTCTTCCTTATTTTTCTGATCTCTTGTTTACCACTGTGATGACACTCAGATCGTTAGGCACAATGACATCATAGAGTCCATTAGGATTCTTTGATCAACAAACTCCAGAAGCCTGGAGATTCTCAAAAACGTTTTCCTAAGGTTTGTTTTGAGGAAAAGATAATCAGGACAAGGAAAAAAAGGAATAAAACATATCTTTGCTCAGTGTGGGTACATAGTACCATGTGAAAAACAAGTTTGCTCTGACTCAGTCAAGTGCCTGAGGTTTCCAGGTTTCCTCTCCACACTCCATTGCTCCTACTCTGTATCCCTTCTCTCTCTCTGCATCAGTGTTGACCCTTGTCCTCTCTTTCTTACTGGTAACTTGTACGCATCATCCTATCAAGCTTTGATGCCTTGGGTGGCTCTATGCAGTATGATCATCACACACGAGAGGATCTATAAGAGAACAGGCCATGGATCTAAACCACACCACACACCTCCCTGGCCCACACTTCTTGCATTAGATCTTAGATAAGTAGCTAATTGCCCTGATAATTTCTCTCTTACTACCTTGTTAAGACTCTCCATATCATCTCCTTTTACTGGGTCTTTGTCCAGGTTCTCCTGCTTTTTAGTTACACCTCCATCCCATCGTTGAACCTGGTTTAGCAAGTATATATGCAAAGATGTCCTTTTGCATCTCTGCTTAGCAGGTCTTCTTTCTGCAAGGAAGCCAAAGCACTGCAGGTAAAACCATCTGTGCAACTCTGTGTTGATCTATATCTGCTTCTGCTTGGACCTTAACCCCTGACAGGTGAGAATATAACCTGAGCTCCAGCCCCTTCATCCTTGCACCCAGCATTCTCTAGTCACATATGACCTCATCAGGGTCACCCCTGGCAGGAGTATTAGTGCCCACATGAATGAGCTGTTTGAGGTAGTAGGTAGAGGGCTGGGTGAATATCAGCATGCCTTTAGAAACATCTCAGGTTCAGGCTCCTGTTAAGCAGCAGACTGCCTCAGACAGCAAGTTCAGTTGGTAGACAGAGGCCTCTGTGCTTTGTATGAGGGTGTTACCAAACACCATCATTCTTACCTTCATCTTGCAGCTGGTGCCCTTAATCCTGCCAGCTTTGGGGGTGCACAGCTTTGCCTCTTCCACCAGCAGAGAAAGCTCAGCTCCCTTGTTTCACCTTTTTTTTGCCTTCATGGTTGGGAGTCAGAAGTGATCAGCTGTCAGCTTCCATCCTCCAAAGCATCCAGTTTCCTTGTTCTTTGGTGCCTTTTCTGGCAAGTTCTCTTCCACGATTTTGGATGTCTGCTTGTGCATTGGCACAAAGGGTGTCATTCTGTTTTCTGCCTAGTCATCTAAATGGTCATTTTTTGGTCCTTTATGTGGTATTTTTGGCATTTATATACCCAGGCGGAATTCTATTCCTTGACACCTAGCCCTGGGCATATGGATGACTACATATGCATTCAGACTGGGCATGCTCAATAGTAGCGCAGGCACACTGCTTTAGACACCTAAAACTAAACTCACTAAAATCTGTGTGATCATGGATTACCATGCTTAGACTCAGGAACCAGAGGTTGGAGGAGACTCCCTATCTTCTCCAATCCCATAGCTAAGTGGCTAGGACAAGGGTCTGCAACTTACGGCCCATGGAATTGGGGAGCTTTAGTGGCATTCCTGCAGCAGGTGGCTTTCCCCGTGCCATGGCCAGGTGTCCTAGTGCTGGCCAGCACTGGGCCTGATCTGGGGCATTCTGGCCTGCTGCTAGAAAATACTGTCAACTGCTGGGATAGAGCATTCACATGAGAAACAGGAGAACCTGGCTTCTAGGTCCCTTCCTCACCCACAGAGGTGTTTGAACTTGGGTCTTTTTAACTTCACAACACAACACTTCAAGCACTGCATTACAGACGAACCTGTCTGGACACTTATCTTGCTGAGATCCTTTGACCCCAGCTGACTTCCTGCCCTTGGGGCAGGGGGCTGGACTCGATGATCTTCCGAGGTCCCTTCTAGCCCTAATGTCTGTGAAATCTATTAAATGAAATTACCAAGTCCCTTCTCTGATACTGCTCTTGATAGCAATGAAAGTCCATGCTACACTAGATAATAAGAGGCTCTTACTCTGGGGGATCCTGATACAGAGCCTGAGATCAAGCCTATCTCCCAGAAGGGAGAACTAATGGCATAAGGAACTTGAATTCCTGGCACCCTTCCAAAGCTCATGAGAGCTCCCAGAAATGGAGAGAGAGATTAGGTGCCAAAATCTCCTCTCTGGCCACAAACATCACACCTTATTGAGGTTCCTTCTTCCTTCTGCTCAACACCACCCTCCTCAGCTGTCTACTTCTCCTTTGTAGGCTTTGTCCCTTATGCCAGCCACCTCAGTTTCCATACACCCAATTCACTGCTAATACCAGCCAAGCTCTGTGGTTCCCTCACAGTTCTTAAAACCAGCCCTCCAGTGTGGCTCCGCTCCTTCCCCTGCATTAACAACAGACCCATTGGAGCTAACTCCTCTTTCAGAATTCAGTCTGTCATGTACCTCTGGGGGCCTGAACCTTAGCCCTGTGTATTTCCTCTCCTGCCACATACCTCACATTATCTCTTCTCCACTACTGCTACTGATATCTGGCAAGACAGAAAAGATAGGATCCAAGTACTGCTCCTAGCACTTGGCACTGCACAGAAGGCTACACCACTGTTACTACAGAGACCCTGAAGCCTGATGCCATTCCTCACATTAACAGCAATATTGGTGCTGCTATCTATCCTAACAGGTAGGGAAACTTTTGCTTTTTGTTGAGACACTGGTGCTTAGAGCTCCATCCCCAGATAAAGTATTTGCCTTTGCAGTACCAGTGTTCAATTCTAACGTATAGAGCAGTGGTGGGCACCCTTTTTGTCAAGTGTGCTACAGGCATATTAATCGGCATGGCTACACCGCAGTAACTGCTGTGACTGTGATTCTAGTGCAGGATGCAAAATCTGCCAAAGAAAATGGAGAAGTCCTCCAGTTCTTCGTCCACACTGAGTTCTGTGCTACTGTAGCTAGATTTATATTGATAGTGGAGATAGTTTATTTAAGTCTAGCTTTGGTCTATGTGACAATGACTGCAGTTACTGAAGTAGAGAAATACCCCTCAAGGAAAACGTGCTAAATGGGAATGACAGATGAAAATGGAAGGTGGGTAAGGTTGGATGACACGTCCAATAAAATTATTTTCAGTTGCTTATCATTTTCCAGATATTTGAGCTAATATTTTCCATATAGGGGCCACGTCTACAGGAAATGCTGACTGCACAGTAGCCTGATACTATTGTGCAGTAGTGTCATGTGAGAAAAAATGTGATGTGACGCTACTGCGCAGTACTATTAGGCTACTGCACAGCAGCATCACCAAAAAAGGTGTTCTCAGGCACTACTGCACAACTCAGGTTACTGTACAGTCATTTGATTAGACCAACTAAAATAAAATACTTCTTTGCGGGTTTTCAGGTACATGCACACTTCAGGCAGAGGGTGTACCCAAAACCTTGTAAAGCACTGTATTCATTTCCAAATATGAATTTGGTCATCTATGGACATGTCTACACCAGATGCTTTACTACACAGTAGACCAATTTACTGCATGGTAAGCATCACCATCCACACATGCAGATGCTTACTCTGGAGTAAATTGGTCTACTCCGCAGTTAATTTGCTACCTGCGAATGCAGATAGGAAATTAACTGGAGACTAAGTACCGCACAGTAACACACGTGTAGATGGATAACCAGAAACAAATTTGCTCCTGGTCAGCCAGGCAGCAGGGGGCAGGAGATTGCTCCCTGTCCCCAGGGGCTGCCTCCTGCCAGGGCAGGCTCTGATGGTGGAGCCTGGGCTGGGACAATGTCCCCCTACCCTGGCAGCAGGGAGTTCCTGGCCCCAGCTCTGTGACTGGAGCAGGGGCTGGGAGGTTGCTCCCTGCCCCTGGGTGAGGTGGGATCCAATGGCAGAGCTTGGGAGATTTCAGTATTGGTCGGAATGTGTGTGACCACCTTATTTATACTAACAACTTATGCTAATGCCTACGACCACCCTTTCACACTTTGGTGCCCTTCCTTCTTGGGCCACTTTCTTATTTCCCAGACTACCGTCCTATTCAATGCTTATCCTCGGTGTTGAGATTTTTCAGAATTTTCCCAATCCTGAGTTTTTAAAGCTCTTATAAGTTGGACCAGCCCTGATCCCAAGGGGCTATTTCCTCATTTATTCAAATGGAGCCCATCCCTGGATAGAAGCTCTTTATGTGTAAATGCCTGTCAGAGGCCATGCATCCCAAAACCATAAACCATTCATTTATCTTGTCATGCTTTCTCTCTCCTTCTCTTGAGCAGGAAAGAATCCTACTGAGGATAACTTGAGCTTCTAGGTTTTTTTACGGTCTTCCCCAGCCTAGTATAGTTGTTCTTTATCTTTGTCAGAAAATATCCAGCCATATTATTTCTTTTCACATAAAGACAAATTAATAGCTTCTTCCCTTCTCCCATTAGTATCTTCTTCAGCCTTAGGTTTGTGTCCCATATCTTCATTCCTGATAAACAGCACACCCTTCTGTTTCCTAGGTCATTTCTTGTAACTGGTCCTTGTAGATCCTTTAGAAGAGACTCCATAACATAGACTGATCTAGTTCTGGGCACTGCACTTCAAAAAAGATGTGGAGAATCTTGAAAGGGTCCAGAGAAGGGCCACAAAAACGATTAAGGGCCTGGAGGACAAACCTTATGAGGAAAGACTAAGGGATCTGGGACTGCTCATCCTGGGGAAGAGAGACTTGGAGGGTACTTGGTGGTCATCTATAAGTATGTAAGGAGTGAATATCAAGAGCTGGGAGAAAAACTGTTCACTAGGGTGCCCCAGGGGAGGATAAGGAGCAATGGCCATTAACTGTTAAAGGATGGTTTCTGGTTGGATGCAAGGAAGAACTTCTTTACAGTAAGGGTGACCAGAATCTGGAATAAACTTCCCAAAGAGATGGTGCAGTCCCCAACCTTGGAAGTCTTCAAGAGGAGACTGAACAGACACCTTGTTGGGATCATTTGATCTCAGCAGTGTTGCTGCCCACACCAGGGGGTTGGACTCAATGATCTATCAAGGTCCCTTCCAGCCCTTAATTTCCATGATTCTATGATACCCAAAGAACTTTGTCTGCCTATGTCCTTAGACCAACACGGCTACAACCAACACCCCTGCACAGTCATTTAGTACTTGTTTATACAACTACTAAATAAATGTGCATTTGCCACTGTGCGGTAGCCTCTTGTGTAGATGAAGCCTGGGTGTTTACTTCAGGCTGAATTTTAAGAAAACCTCAACCAAAATGATACAGCAATTTCTAAAGAAAACAAAAAACTATGGAAAAGTGTGTCGCTCTATCCAGAGTCTGAAATTAGAAAGGGGAACAGAGAAACTGTGACTGGGAGAGGGTGAGCAGATGGGACCTTTTGGGCCAGGAAACTGGGATTCTCTAAAAGAGGAGGCTGAGGAAGCATAAGTGGCACACGAGCCCCCATACTCAGTAAAGGGAGGTGCTGGAGTGGAGGCAGGGGAGACAGACTTCCATGTGGCCAGAGGCTCAATCTGTAGCAACCCTCTCTCTCTCCAGTATGTATCCAGGATTTTGACACCCCGCATATCCTTTTAGTATCTGAAGGTTGAGGCATTCACTGAAATATATCCATCATAACTACCTCCCTTCCAACTTCTCTAGTTTCCCTCACTTGTGTGATCCTCCTTTCCAGCTCTCCATTCCTTTGTTACTGAACTTCATCTCTCTGTTGCCCTCCCATTCTAGCATGGTTTTACCTGGTGAACTGCCACTGCTGGGTGTGCAGACAATGTCATCCAGCCACACACTCTGAACCAAGGAATCCCGCTTCTGAGGGCCCGAGACAGAGCACATCAGCTCCTAAACAGGATAGAAAAGAGATGTTTTAAAAATGCATTTTGTAATCATTAGTACTAAGAATGGGGACTCTCTAGGGGAGGGATAAGTCTAAAATTTGGTGTGAGCAGGAGATGGAGACCCTGAGCATGAAGGGAAGGGAATCTGAATTTTAGAGGTTATGTACTCACCGTCTCATTCTCCTCTTCCTCAGATGTTTCATTTTCCCTCACTCCACTACAACAGCTGCTCACATTGGAAGAGGAGCGCGAGAGTGGC
This sequence comes from Alligator sinensis, assembly GCF_000455745.1. Classification (NCBI taxonomy): domain Eukaryota; kingdom Metazoa; phylum Chordata; order Crocodylia; family Alligatoridae; genus Alligator; species Alligator sinensis. The sequence goes on along the minus strand of NW_005841974.1, from coordinate 1,202,703 downwards.
TGCATCACACAATATCCTGAGCTTTGATTGGAGAGGGTTCTATGGAACCGAAGCCCCAGAGTTATCATCTTTGTGATATGCAGACCTCATTTTGCATCATTCACCCAAGATTACTCAAGAATTTCACAGACATTAACAGCCTCACACCACTTGTGATGTGACTTTATTACAATTAATACAGGAAATGACTCATTCACAGGCAGTTTCAGGTAGGAATAGAACACAAGATATATGCCTTCTCTTTCCTGCCTGCACCAATTCAGATGACATTTTTTCCATTCAAGGTAACAGTGTAAGAGAACCAAGAAAGCAAGATACTTGCAAAGCACAAGTCTCTGCCAGGGGCAACAAGTGCGTGTCCTGAAAGGTGATTTTAGACTCACTTGCTCTTCCTATTTGGGAATTCTGGGGAGCTGGGACTGGAGGATCCATCAGACTTCAGGTCAAGTAAAGGTCCTGGACTATCAACCACCTTCTGGATCCCCTCAGCAACATCCTTACTGGAATGAAATTAAAAACAAGGGCCAGGAGTCACAACCATGGAATCTAATGCTCTCTACACTGTAAAATGCAGAGATCTTTCAGCAACACACAGAGATGGAAAACAGGCAGGAACATTACAGAATAGGACAGTCTTCTTAAAAGTGACCTGCAAAGATAAAATGTATTGGGACTGGTCCCTTTTAGGCTTCTTTATAATGAATAAAAAGCCATGAACTGAATTAAAAAAAAAAACCCTCTATTTTTGGGCACTGCACTTCACGAAAAAAGTGCTGATGATTCTGCCTTGAGCAGGAGGTTGGTTTAGATGACCTCCTGAGGTCCCTTCTAGCCCTGTTTTATTATGATTGAAACATTAAAGATACCAACGTTGTGACATCTGATTGAGAGTGTCCTGGGTTTTCTCTTTAAAATTAGTTAAATTTCTTCATTTTGGTTGATAGCTATTTAACTAAGACACTCGTGAGAGAAGCTCACAGTATAAGCCATTTAGCATTGTGACTTCTTTAACTGTCACCTAAAAAAACTCCCAGTCCCGATCTCAGGGTCAGCTAGGGTGACCACCCGTCCCTAATTGGATGGGACAGTCTCAGAATGGGAGCCTCAAGTCCTGGTCTTGGGCTGCATGACCCTGGGACAGCTTTTGACTAGGATTCACAGCATCATGCAGAGATCCATGGGATTCAGGTTTCCTTTTGCAGGCTGGCACACATGTACGTGGCCAGGAATACAGCTGGGCAGTATGGAGAGCAGCTCCTTGCAGGAAAGTCTATGGTGGGAGGGGACATAGGGAGAGCATTGGGGGGTGGGGGGCAGATCGAGGCCCCCATGGTTAGGGAGGGAGTGGGGCAGGGGCTGGGTGTGCTGACTATCAAGGGCAGTGCATGGGGCCAGGGCCCTGGGAGTGGAGCAGAGTAGACCCATGGGCGGCTCAGCCAGAGGGTGCGGGGCATGGGGTCAGGTAGCTCCCCACCACCGTGCACACTTTGTGCCCCCTAGATTTGTGTGGAGGGTGGGGGTGGATGCAGACTGCATGCTGCGAGCGCTTGGGGCTCCCTTCCCTGCTGCCCTCCCCCAGGAGTCCCATGTCACCATAATGAGGCACCCCCTGCCTCCCCGGCAGCAGCAGGAGTGACGGTGGCAGCAAGTTGTGCCCCCCACTGCTGCCGAGCAGGCAGGTGCCATGGTGGCACGGGGCTCCTGAGGAGAGGGCAGCAAAGCAGGGAGCCCCAAGCCCACAGTGGGTACTCGCATCCATCCCCGCGCTGCTCAGCTCCGCTCCAGCTGTCCTGCCTGTGCAGGTGGTGAGAGGTAGGCATCAGTCCCACCTTTATATTCTAAAAAGGTGGTCCTGCTAGGTTCAGCCATCTAAGAAAAGCATGGAAGTCTAAGCTTGGGATTCATGAGATATATATGTATACAAAAATATAAATAAAGACCTTCTGTATAGGAGAAGCAAAAGGTAAGCTTCAAAAAAACTGAGTACTGTAATCGTTTTTGGTTTATATGTTCTGTTAAAGAGAACTTGCTTCTCAATATCTAATCCTTCTCAAAAGAAAACTTACATTATCTTAAATTAAAATAAGACTGAGCATCTTACTTAGGTAAGGGCCTAAAAGGGAAGGTAAGGGTAGTAGGAGAGGTTAAAAAGGCATAGGCCCTGTTCCTTGTGACAATGCTGCTGTTCATATGATGGGGAGGTAAGGTTTTCTCCTCTTCCATATTGACTCTATTGGCTGGTTCTTGGATTTCATGGAACAACTGGAAAAATTTCATGTTAGTTACAAGGTAGTTAAGGCACTGGGCTTTGAGTTTAGAACACACTTGACAACTGAAGTGCAGTACATCATTAAGGGGTATAAAAGGCTTCTACTGCTTAGGTTACAACTCTTCAATGCTTATAACTCAGTCAAATTAAATCCAACTGCTGCTCCTGGGACAAAGCCACATGATGCTCCTCACTGGGTGCATCTATACATGAAAATAACACAACGCAATAAACTCCAGAGCAGTTTGAGCCACAGTCAACTGCTCCCAGACACAGTGTCATGCACCTGGGGTAGCAGCAGTTTGAGCCAGGATGGAGCAGCCCTGGGCTAGCAGCAGACTCATGGGGTTAGCCCTGGGCTGGCTGGGGTACAAGAATACTAAAGTACTGAGCTGTGTGCCAGGCAGGCCCCACACTTTCGCACCCTCATGCTCCAGCCAGCCTGTGTCACCATCTACACGTGCATTTCATTGCACTTAATTACTGTGCCATAAGACAGTACTGTCCCTGACTGACAGTACTATCTTATGGCAGAGTTAATTAATTTACTGTGCCCTAATACCAGCGCACATGTAAACAGTGACACTTTACTATGTACTTAATTAGTCGACTTCAGTAAAACGCATGTGTAGATGCACCCAGTGAGAGCTATTTTTAGTCTGCAACTCTCAAGCCTCAGGCATTGTGCTTGAAGTCCATTTGCTTAAAGCCATCCAAAGAAAAATGACACAATCGCTTCTTTAGAAGGCCAAAAGATTGTCCACTTGCTCTTTTTCTTCCATTCTCCTCTACTTGAAAACAGCTTAAAGGTTGTTTTCTTTTTTACAATGGATGTTTAACAGGAGCAGCTATCCTAAATTACCCTGTATTTTCTCTTAGGGCACAAACAGAAGTTGTATTTGTCAAGCAATCAGCCCCTTGAAAGCACTGTACAGCCATGCCATGACACAGGTGCATGGCTGCAGAGTGCTTTAAAAGTGGCTGATTGCACAACAAATTAACCCTCGAGTGAGAGATCATAGGAGGGCACTCCACTTCGGAGCACCTGAGGGAACTTCTGTTCCCTAGGGTCAATCTGTTGTGATTGGGGCTAGGCTGATGCAGCCCCACCTTGCCTCCAGTGCTGTCTGCAGGAAAGGATGGGGGAGCGCAGAGGGGGAGTGAGTTGTGGGCTGTGGTTTGGGTTGTGAGTGAGTTGTGGGCCTCGACTGAGCTGGGTTGGGGGGGGTGGACTGGAGCTCCCTTGCCTCATGACCCCCCCAACTCTCTCCCCTCCAGCTCAGGCTGGGCAAACCCCAGCCCACAGCTTGCTCCCACTCCCTTTTCCTGGGTTGCGGGGGGAAAGAGCTAGGGGAGAGAGGCTATGGCAGGCTCCTTGGGCTTGATCAGCTCCAAAGTGGAGCTTGATTCCCACTCCCTGCCCCACATCCAACAGGTAAACATCTGTTGGGTCAGGGTGGCTGCTCTAACTCATGGCACTTTATGTAACGCACCATGAGTCAGAGGGGGGCCTGCACATCTGTCAGAGCCCTTAGATGAAGGGCTTGTCTTCTATTGTCCACTGCCTTTCATTTACTCTCTCTCTCCCTTCACAGTCCTCCTGTTGGTTCTTTTCATTTCTGTTTCCCATTAGTTCCCCAGCCAGTTTCCCCATGTCAGTCCACTCCCATTCCAGTTCTCTGGTTCCACCTCTCCTTTATCACTCTCGTTTTGTCTCCCCTTTCCCATTTTGCCTAATTTTTCCTCAATACTACCTTGATCATGTTACCCTTGTCTAATTTTCCTGGTCCCTCCCTGCTTCCATGGGTTATACCTCTTCTCCTCCTGGATGTTCTCAATGCCAATAGCACTGCTGCGTCGACTGTGGAAACGGCTGCCTCGGGTACGTGATGGACTCCTTCCAGGTAGGGCAAAAGACTAGAGAAAAGGTGAAGAAAGAAGTGATAGAAAGGGAAGAGGAGAACAGGAGAGGCAAAGTTGCAGAGAGCTGGAAACTGAGAGGTAGCTTCTGGCCTGGATCCCTGAGCCTCCCCTACATTTCCTCTCATGTGTGATCACACTGTCCAGAGCAACCCAAGGCACCAGAGCCTGATGAGATGATGCAGGCAAGCTGTCAGTAAGAAAGAGGGGGTGAAAGATCAACATAGTTGCAAAGCGAGAGAAGGATATGGCACGGGAGCAATGGAAAGACAGACAGGGAAGTTACAGTAGCTGAAAAAAGAGAGAGAGAGGATGCAGCGAGTTTGGAAGGCGGGGATAAATGTACATTTGAAGAAGTGACTTGGGCACAAAGAGGGAGATTCAGACAAGACAGAGAGGTGAAGAGGCAACAGACCCAGTTCATCATTACCTTATGTATTGCTTGGCCTGAAATATCTGTAAAGCTGGAAAAATTGTCTCCTGGATAATTTCCCCAAGTGAAATGGTTCTTCCTGGCTGACCCCAAACTGGTATCCTTGACTGTATGCAGCCCTCTATAGTAGTGGTACTCAACCTTCCCCACCCCACCCCCCACAGGCCAGATAGGTAATGCCCCATCTGCCCAAGGGTCAGATCCAAGCAGTGGTCCCCATCCAGCACCTGGGGTGGGTGTGGTAGGCTTCACTCGGCCATGTGGAGGGGGTCAAGGGTCAGTCCAGTCCCAAGACAGGCCTACAGGGAAAAGGGAGCATGTCTTGGCTCTGCAGGGGGAAAAAGGACATGCTTAAGCCCTGCGGCAAGGGGGGCAGAGGGAAGGATGAGAAAAGGGGGTGTGGCCTGGTCCCAATTCAGATGCAGAGGGAGGGGGTATAGCCCAGCCCCATGGAGGAAGTGAGCGCAACTCAACTCCAATGTGCTGTGCAGGGCTTAGGGTTTGGGAATTTGGTGCGGCAGGAAGGACAACCGTATTAATGACCCCAGATTTCCAAAACTGGGAGAAGCCCCATGGGCTGGATGCCAAGGCTCTGCAGGCTGTATTTGGCCTGCGGGCCAGAGGTGGAAAACCCATGCTCTATAGCAAGAACCATGGGCAACTGGTGCCTCCTAGCTTTGCAGGGCACCAGTGGCCAATCACTGCTGGGTGGGGTGTCCCCCAGCAGCCAATCACAGACTGGGGGAGGGGAGAGTCCCCCAGCGTCTGATCGTCAACCCCGGAAGCGCCAGCAGCGAACTGGAAGCGCAGCCGGCGCTTCTCGGTGGGGCAAAGGCCAACGCTTCCCACTCTCTCTCATACACTGCCTTTGCCAGAACCAAAGGCAGTCAGGTATAACCATATTTTCCAAATGAGAAACCATAATCCGCTTGTGGCAATACATTTTAGGCTTACGAAATACTCATTTGTAACATAAAAGTGAACTTTTTATGCAAACTGATTAAGTCCACTGACCCCACAGGAACATTCACATATTTCTGAGTGGAAGATTTTACCAGTAATGAGTTTATAATGTGACACTGCCGAAGGGTCCTTTACAGTCACATCAAGTAAAAGAATGGGTTTCACAGTGCCTTGTTCAACTTTTCTCTTACTGCAAACACTTTTCATCTCAGATCATTTGGTCCACTGGATGATTTACGTTGCTGTACTAAGAAATCTCTTAAATAGATGTTGTTTCGTAGTTATAAGAAAGTAACCATTTTAACTGATAAAACTAAAAACTTGGACTTTTTTGGTATCCTGAAGTTCTTAGTTTTCATAATATAAATTTACAGCACTAGTCTGGTAAAGCCAAGGCATAGGGCCTTCTTAAAGTTAGAGCAGCCCTCAGTCCTATGACAAGTCCAGGGTAATGGAGGCATAAGAGTGATGTAAAGCTGTCTTTGCCCTTCTTCCCATGCTCTACACAAATCCCAGCTCCAGTATGTATACGAATGTGATACAGAAAGAAATCACAGACAAAAAAGACAGACAGAGAACAAAAGATGCATGCAGGAAAACAGTGACACAATAAGTCTGCCCCCCTGCAAAAATCTACTGGTAGGGCAA
>NW_005841974.1:1192981-1196460 GCF_000455745.1 Alligator sinensis | reverse complement strand
AATGGCTGAAACAGGTGTTGGGCCTCTTCCCACAGCCCACCCTAGTACCTTACCGCAGCAATAGCCTTGGGGCCCTCGGCGACACTCTGGTTGAGGGCAAGGCCAGCTGTACCCGGGCGGTTTGGTGGGGTTGCTGGCTGCTGTTGTTTCCTCACGGCCATACCCATAGTATCCAGGCTCTGGCTGCGGCCCCGGATCACCCGCTGGACAAAATGGAGACAGGGAGGCAGACGAAGAGAGATACGTGGACATACACACACACAAGGAGAGTATGAAGAATGCCACAAGGAGGGCAGAAGTGGAGGGGTCAAAGCAATACCACAGAAATCATCCCTGCTAACTACAATTCAGCAACATTCATAAGACAGGTCAGTTTGGTCCCAGTTGATGTATATGCCCCAGGGCCAGCAAAAGATTGTTTCCCACGGCAACTTCTTTCTCAGTTAATCCAGTCCTCGTGTGATAGGAAGAGATTCCCTACCAAATAAATACCACAACTTTTCTGATAAGCCAGCATCCTCTCATACTACATACTACTCAGTGCAAGATAAGGGACTAACCCCTTCCACGTCCACTGTAAATCTTTGTCTTGGGCCTAAATATTGGCTACAAATAAGAAGTTACCAACCCTGGCGATCTTCAAAAAGCGTCTTGATGCCCATCTTGCTGGGGTCATTAGAGCCCAGCAGTCTTTCCTGCCCAAGTGCAATGGGGCTGGACCCGATGATCTGTAAGGTCCCTCCCAGCCCCTAACAACCATGAAGCTATGAACCAAAACCTCTCTACTCTGAAAAAAGCAGACATTTCCCACAACATTTCTCCTTTTCCAACCTCTTACACAAGTCATCTCAGCATAACAGTCACAGCAACTGACAGAAGGAAAAAGAGATTTCTGAATAGATGAAAAGTATTGAGCTGAGTCTGAAATCTTCTGTTTACAGACAGACTAGCCGTAGCAGTTTCATAGTTTCAGAGTACTTAGGGTCGAAAGGGACCTAAACAGATCATCAGGTCCGACCCCCTGCTCCTGCTGCCAGGATCATATCAGTTTGTGGCAGTTTAAATTTATGATGTGCATACACAGATTCTGCCCACGTCTCAGCCTTAACTGTGCCAACCACTCCAACAGGTACATGCAGAGGTAGTCTATTCAGTCCTCAGCAGCTCAGCTTATAAAACAAGGTGGCTGACTTCTCATCAGTCAGTGGTCACAAGGAATAAGGACACCAGAAGCCAGCCAAAAGGCCAACTCACAAGGGAATCTGAGTGGGAGCTTGTGGGGATAGCTTTTCCATCTACGTTTCAGTTGTTTCTTTCTTCTTTTTTGATGCAGAATATAAGTAGTAGGGGTATGCCAAGTGGGCAGTATTTGATTCAGATTTGGCCCGATCCAGGGGACAGTGATGCGATCACTGTCCCAATTTGACTCGGCTGATCACCAATTAGATCACTGTCCCAATTTGACTCGGCTGAATCTGAAGATTCAATTCTGATTCGGAGAATCAGTGATTTGGCCATAGATACAGCTCTATGTTTTTTTCTACGTACTTTGAGGTACCAGGCGCTGTTTGTGAATGCTGAGATGGTGGGGTGGATGGAGCATCCCACGGGAGCAGAGGGGCGTCCTCTGTGCACTTGGTGGCAGTCCCAGAAATGGACCAGAACTACTTCTGGTCCACTTCTGGGTCTTCCACCAAACACGTGGGGGACCCCCCCTGCGCTCCCCTGACTCAGTGATCAGCCATGGGGGGGACCTTGGGTGCTCCCCCAGACCCAGAAGGCACTAGTAGCCGAACTGGGGGTTGGCGGGGGAGGGTCCCCCACGTACTCCATGGCAGACCTGGAAGTGGACTGGAAGTACTTCTGGTCCACTTCTGGGTCTACTGCCGAGTGCATGGAGGACCCCCTCACACTTCCATGGGACGCACCGTCTGCCACACCATCTCAGCGTTCATGAGCTGCACCTGGTACCTCAAGGTACATAGAAAAAACATATAAAACTGTGTCTATACCTGAATCTCTCCAAATCAATTCAGAGGCTTCTGGTTTGATTCAGAGAGATTAATGGGTCTCCCGATTCGATTCGGAGACTCGGCTGCCAAATTCGGCTGAATCTCCTCCATATCGAATCAGCACACCCCGAGTAAGTACTGTAAGGGAAGAAAAGGGTTTTTTTGCTCTATGACACACCAAGGAAGTGCCATAATGGATGGAAGACACTGTAATGCAAAAATCACTGCCACTGCCTGTTCCTGAACGAGCTCTGTGTAAACGTATCTAAGTTTTCCAAAGCGTACTAGCACTACAATGATATATGTGTTTGGAAAAGAATCCACAAGAAGGGAATCTTTAAGATGCTGAAGTTATTGTGGGGCTGGAGTGGAACCAATTACTTGCTGTAACTTTTGCTGGAGCTTTTTGAGATGAACTGCTGATATACATATTCTTTCTTGCTCAGCCCCTGAAGTCTTTGACCAGAGACTATTTTTGCCTGTGGAATGTGCTCTAGTCCGAACTCCAGATGGCCTCTGTACATCAAGGGATTCAAAGGCAGTGTGCACTTCCTGCCTTACAGTTCCTTCATAAGGAGAGAGTCTCTATAACTCATGATTTTGAGGAAGAGAGGAAGGAGGGTGAAGTTCAAATGTTTATATGGATATTGTGGTCTCAAAGAGCTCAGGTAATTTCCTTCTTTGAATATTTGCCCATCTACAAATTCTCAAAGTGAGTGGCTCCAAAGCAGTTCCTATATATATCTGAAAGTGTGTCTTGGAATCCCATAGGTGAACAGAAATCTGAAGGACCACCCTGCCAAATGCAGCATCTACTTTAAAAGGTTTTCCCAATGGTGTAGTGGTTTGCAAAGGTATGGGCAGAGCTTCAGATGTCAGCAATTAAAACACTGCAAAGGGAGACTGAAGAGGTGACTTGAGGTCTGGTAGAATCGGAACATATAATCAAGGGCAGGTCTCTTTGGCAATTTCATAGCACTGTAGTACAAATACAGTAGATTTTAGACATAGGACTTGAAAGTAGACATGATGCTTTATTTTTTTGCAATATGCTTCTGTATTTAACAGAGCTTGCTGACAGCTTATGCATATGGGTTAAGGACAGCTTTACACACAGAGTTTCAAAAACTGCACCTGTTCAATGACCTAGAATTACAAAAAGATAAGGGGTTACTAAAGGGCATTGAGTTTACCACAGCTTCCCCAACACGCATGCGCCTTCATCTATCCCATAATAAGTTGAGTCTAACTTAAAAGACCCTGACATCCTGTGGAAACTTAGACGTAACGGTAAAATTGTGAAACTGCCAATAGTTGTAAGACACGCTACAGCTCTTTGTTTAGATAAGCTATAAAAGACCCTCAGACAAAGACTGAGGGTCGACACTGCTTTGGGTTATTCAACCCCTCTGTCGACCGATTGCGCAATCAATAAACTTGTAATGGACTCAGCCTGAGTGTGACTCC
>NW_005841974.1:1177292-1186211 GCF_000455745.1 Alligator sinensis | reverse complement strand
GTACTACGGTACTACAAAACCGGTTAGCTCTTGACTATCTACTGGCCAGTGAAGGAGGAGTGTGCAAGAAGTTGAATTTGTCCGACTGTTGTGTCAAAATTGACGATAATGGGGAGTTAATAAAAGCCTTAGCAAATGATATGGAAAAGGTAGCACATGTTCCAGTCCAAAAATGGAATGGGTGGAAATTCGACTGGTTTCCTACAAACTGGGTTCAGGGACGGCTTGGATGGCTGAAGGGGGGCATAATAGGTCTTGCTATAATATTATCAACGATTTGTATGATCCCCATTATCATATCTTGCACCATAAACCTTATGAAACGAATTGCTAAAACAGTTGTCAAACATGAAATGCTTGTATGTTATCAGGTGCTAGCTCTCGCTGAGGACCCCTATCAAAATCTGTAGAGATAGAAAGCATCTTTGAGGGGGGAGACTGTAGTACAAATACATTAGATTTTAGACACAGGACTTGAAAGTAGACGTGATGCTTTATTTTTTTGCAATATGCTTCTGTATTTAACAGAGCTTGCTGACGGCTTATGCATATGGGTTAAGGACAGCTTTACACATAGAGTTTCAAAAACTGCACCTGTTCAATGACCTAGAATTACAAAAAGATAAGGGGTTACTAAAGGGCATTGAGTTTACCACAGCTTCCCCAACACGCATGCACCTTCATCTATCCCATAAGTTGAGTCTAACTTAAAAGACCCTGACATCCTGTGGAAACTTAGACGTAACGGTAAAATTGTGAAACTGCCAATAGTTGTAAGACACGCTACAGCTCTTTGTTTAGATAAGCTATAAAAGACCCTCAGACAAAGACTGAGGGTCGACACCGCTTTGGGTTATTCAACCCCTCTGTCGACTGATTGCGCAATCAATAAACTTGTAATGGACTCAGCCTGAGTGTGACTCCCTCCTTGAGGTGTTTGGGAAAGGCCTCCAGGGGCACGAAACTAGCAATTTGTGCAACAGCACAACTTCATTTAGTTTAATACCAAGCCAGGTATTCTCTGGGCTATTATCTAAGCCTTTAGATCTTTCAGCTACAGCAAAAGGGGGGAGGAATTCAGGAAAGAATTTAGTCCTATGCAAGCAGTAAATCAGTACTCTTTTAACATCAAGGGGCCACAGAGAAAATTCCTCTTGGGAGGCACTAGACACTGGGGAAAAGGTTGGTAAGAATACTTGATGACTCCAAGGGAATTTAGTGACAACTGTAAGCAAGAACTACTTTATTTGGATAAAAACAAGCCCCCTGACTATAACACAAATTCCTCACCTAGTCCAAACCCAAACATCAGCTCCTCAGCTGACTTCCAAAGCTTTCCCCTTACCTAAGCCCTATGCTGCTGCCAGCTAGCAGCATTTTACCTGCCTGCCCAGGGTAGCAGCAGTATCTCTTGGAAGCTCCTCCGCATCCCTCCTGCTCTGGAGCTCTTTCCTCTGCAGTCTCTAAGGTAAGCTAGTTCTGCAATAGGCACTCAGTCTCTAGGCATCTAGCTGCCTGTACTCTTGCAGCCAGCATATTCTGTGCAGTGTTCTTTTGACTGGCTGCAGGTGTTCCCCTTTCCCTTAACATGCAGCTCCATGCCTAGGCAGCTATGTTTCTTTGCTGCCTACTCTCTTTCAGCTAGCCTCTATTCAGCTGCCTGGGATCTATCTGCAACATGGTACTTTAAAAACAAAGAATGAGCCCTAGGCTCCCTGTTACAAGCTGGAACAAACGACATGTTGCCAGTGGCTCAAAAGGGGAGGTCATGGAAATCATGAGGATCAGATTCAGGAACCACTATTGCACAGGGTCCCTAATGAAGGTATACCTTAGCTAACCCTTGACTCTAAGGCCTGTAATAGAAACAGAACCTGCTGGGTATGAAACGTGTGGTATAAGGAATGTCCCTTTATGGGGCCTACAGTGGAACAGTCCAGTTTTCCCCCCGGGGTTCTCCCTGCAAGCTGTCAATGTGTGTTGCCAAATCCTGTTTCCCAATAAAGATGAAGCTGTTTATCATCCCACTGGTCTCTGCTTAATGGGGACTCGAGGACAAAACGCCAGGGGCATGGAGGTCTGAATGAGTACCCCATCCCTGGAACCCAAGGGCCTAGGAAAGCCATTATATGTTGTCAGAAGTGACCCGTCTCTCGGTGAAGTCACCAGCAGCATGCTTACAAAAAAAAAAAAAGAGCATTTCAAACCTCCACCAGCATTATCCTTTACTGGAAATCTTGGGGAGAATTGGAGGAGATGGGAACAGAAGCTTCGATTATACCTTGCAGTCACAAAGGCTGAGGAAGAGGCAGAGGATTATAAAATTGCAGTCATGCTTCACTGCATTGGGGATAAAGCCCTAGAAATTTACAACATGCAAGGTGTGTTTGCAGACCCTAATAACAAAACCCTTACAGAAGTGCCTGCAGCATTCAAGAACTACTGTGAACCCAGAAAAAAAAAAAAAAACCTTGTTTTTGACAGGTATCAGTTCTGGCAACTTAGATGCAACGAGGCTGCGTAGATGATTTTGTTACAAAGCTCAGAAATAGAGCACAACATTGTGAATTTGGACCTGCTGAGGATATTATGTTGAGGGATAAAGTTGTCTTCAGCATAACTGACTGCAAATTCAAGGAAAGGCTTTTGGAAAACCAAGGGGCAACACATAAGGGGTGCACATGTACCCCCTACAAAAAGGCAAAAAAACCCAAAAAAACTGCGGGTGGTCCACGATCCCGGCTGGCCGCTGCTACTGGCAGTGCCTGTGGGTGGTCGCCAACCCCTGGCCATCACCCTCGCCCACCACCGGTGACAGCGGCAGCGTGGTATGTGGGAGCTCCGCGCTTACCGCTGCCACACTCCTGCCACCGCCAGCGCAGCCGTGCCCCGCCAGCCTCCAGGGGCATGTGTCGTTCATGGGAAAACCTCCCTCTCACCCTAGCACAGGCTGTGGATATCTGTAGGGTAAGGCTCTCACAAAGGCCCAGGCTTGTGTTATACCTGCAGAAGCAAACCTACAAACAGTTGAGCAAAAGCGAAACTGCCATTGCGCTTTGCAAGAGCAAAACAACCCCCCCAGTGAAGTTTGCTTCACAGGAGAGCCATCAGGCTGCAAAAGGCAAAGTTTGCAAAAGGTGTGGAAGCACACACAAGCCTAGATCCTGCCCTGCTTTCAGGGAAACTTGGTACACTTTCTCTGGAGTGAATCACTTTGCAAAAATGTGCAAATCAAAGGGAGAGGCTCTAAAGTCTGAAAAAGGAGTAAGTACCCTATATATGGGCACAATGTCAGCAAAGCAGCACTCACAGACCTTTGACAACTTGAACACCTGGTATAGCACACTTATGAATGCTGACTTGCCAGTCTATTTTAATTTAGGTATTGCAGCAGAAGCAAACACTATTCTGGTAAATGTAGCAAAGGCCCTGCAAGGCAAAGTACACAAGACTCAAGCTCATGTTACAGTGGTTGCATTTGGCAGTGCACGCCTCAAACCAAAGGGTGCAATCATTACACGCTGCAAATCTGGTGCTAATGAATCCGATTTAACTTTTTATATAACAGACAATTGTGACCCAATAATACATGGTAGGGTGGCATGCACCACCTTAGACCTTATCAAATGAGTCCATGGAATGGCCCTGACAGTACCTACAACCAAGGCGGACCTTCTCCCATCTATACCCAGACGTTTTCGAAGGTTTGGGCCAATTTCCTGGTACCCACCACATCTGTGTTGACCTGGAGGTGCCACCAGTTGTGCATGGGTGTAGAAAAATTCCCTATGCACCCTTAGGCAAGTTGTAGACCACCCTTGAAACATTAGAAGCTATGGGAGTCATTACGAAGGTGACTAAGCCCACACCCTGGGTCAACACCCTTCTGATCACGCAAAAGGATGGTTCACTACAACTTTGTCTAGACCAGGGGTGTCCAACCTTTTTGAATGTGGGGCTAGATCATGAACTTTTTATCACCCAGTGGGCCGGTGAGCCATATTCAAAGACCTCACAGGAAGTGGTATCACATCACCCCCCCAAAACTAAAGTACAGTGTTTACTTTCATTTCCCGTCGCAGCACCTTGGGCCTCAGAAATTGGTTTGGAGGGCTGCATGGTGGCCCGCAAATTGGACAAGCCTGGTCTAGACCCATGATACCTTAAGGCAGTGTTGAGGCAGCACTTTTCTATTCCCACTGTAGAGGATGTGCAGAAGAATTTGTCTGGTAAAAAGCTGTTCACCATTCTTGATGAAAAGGATGGCTACTGCCAAGTCAAATTGGAAAAGAATCGGCAGAGCTGTGTACCTTTAACATCCCATGGGGACGGTACCACTTCAGTCACCTTCCCTTTGGTATTAAGTCAGCTAGCAAAGTATTCCAACAGAAGAATCATGAGTGCTTTGGTGACATCCAGGAATCCACAATCACAGATGACATGCTCATTGTGGCAGCTACCAAAGAGGAGCATGACACTATCCTGAGAGAGAGCATGTCTGAAAGGAGTAAAATTTAATAAGGATAAAATACAGTTTAGTCAACAGCGTTAGGGCCATATCATCTCAAAAGATGGTGTCAAACCAGACGATGATAATGTGGAAGCCATCAACAAGATGCCCCCTCCAACAGACAAAAAAGGCCTTCAGAGGTTTCTTGGAACCATTCACTACTTGGTGCAATACATTCCACGAGTCCAGCCCGACAGCCCTGCTGAGAGCGCTTCTCAGGAATTATGTTATTTGGCAATGGGAACCTGAATGTCAGGAAGCCCTGGATAAACTCAAGCAAACCATCACAATGGCACCTGTGCTCAAGTACTTTAACCCAGCAGAGCAGCTCAAAATCCAAGCCGACACGTCCAGCGATGGCCTAGGAGCAGGTCTGTTTCAGCAGAAGCGACCAATCACATACGCTTCAAGCACTCTAACAATCTGAGAGAAATGATGTGCAGATTGAAAAAGAACTTCTGGCAATTGTCTTTGCCATGACAAAGTTCCGCCAATATGTCTATGGCACCCAGGTATGGGTCTAGTCGGACCACAAACCCCTGGAAGCGATTTTTGCAAAGCCCATAGGAAAGGCTCCAGCATGGCTACAGATGATGCTGTTGCAGCTCCAAAAATATGACATCCAGATTCTCTATACCAAAGGCACAACGCTTGCTCCTCCCCCTGAACCTGATCTTTTCCACTCAGAAAAGGTGGTTCACGGGCTGACTGAAACAGAGCCACTCAGTGGCCAGTTACAGAAGTACACAAAGGCTGACAGGGGACTACAAGCCCTTTGAGCCCAGCATCTTAATGGACGGCCAAGCAGGCAAAAATAAGTTAGACCTGAACTAAAGCCTTACTGGCCTCTCAGAGACCAAATCCAGATTCAGGATGATTTGCTCATGATTGGACCAAAAATAATCATTCCACGCAGCACGAGGACCAACACGTTGACATCGTTTCACTCGCCCCATCAAGGCATACAAAGGTTGAAAGCACGAGCTCGACAAATCATGTATTGACCTAAGATGAATGCCCAGATCAATCAATGGATTGCAAACTGCACACCTTGTCAAGAGCTTCAACCCAGTACACAGAAACAGCCCATGATCTCACGTGAGATCCCAGACCTGCCTGGACTAAAACTGGCAGCAGACATTTTTGACCTACGGGGACAGTCTCATTTGATAATAGTCAACTATTACTCCAAGTACCACCCTGAAGTTTCACACCTGACAGACAAGAAGTAGCCAAAATGAAGTCTGTGTTTGCTCACCATGGCATACCTAAAGAAACTGTTTGTGATCATGTGCCATTTGCAAGTCACACAATGAAACAATTTGCGATTTACTGGGGCATAACCATCACCCATTCTAGTCCGGGTTATCCACAATCCAATGGTCAGGCTGAACGCACAGTTCAGACCATCAAATTAATATTTAAGACGACTTCACAGGACGGCTCAGATCTACACCTGGCTTTACTCAATCTGAGAAACACACTCCTTACAGACCGTGAGTATGCTCCAGCGCTGCTTCTGATCAGGAGACTTTTGCGCAGTACCGTCCCTGCTACAATGGTGGTGCTGACTCCTAGGCTACCATCGAATGCCTCCCACAAGTTGCGGAAACTTCAAAGGTGCCAGAAGAAGCACTGCTACTGCATGGCTGCATTCTTGCCACCTCTACAAGATGGGGAGAAAGTAAGGATGCAAACAAGTACAGGTTGGATACCTGCGTCCATTATGGCAAAAAGGGATGAACCATGTTCCTACATGGTAAAACCCCCCTGCAGTAATGTCTACAGGAGGAATAGAAGACACTTAAGAAAGGATTACTCATCAGTACCAGTAGAACATGTTGATGCACCTCAAGAGACAGCAGCAAAAACAAACATCAGAAGTAAAACCAGACACCAAAAGCAAGAGTTTTGTTACATTTCAGAGAATCCACCAGTACCCACAGAGACACCTAATGACACCACGCGAACTAAGAGTGGATGTGTGGTGAAGTTGCCTATGAAGTACAAGGACTATGTAATGGGATATCAGTAAAGGCTAGACCCCCATCAGTGAGCCAAGTGCTAGCAACCTCTAACTCAACGCTTCGGGATCGTGGAGCTAAAGTAGCTACTGATGAACATTCAACTATTTGAGAGGCAACTCCCAGAGTAAAGAAGGGGGATGTGGTATATGGAATGTACCTTGAAGGGGCCTGCAGTGGAATGGTCCAGTTTTGCCCCAGATGCTGGGTGGTGTGGGGTTCTCCCTGCAAGCTGTGAATGTGTGTGTTGCTGAATCCTGTTTCCTAATAAAGATGAAGCTGTTTATCATCCCAGCAGTCTCTGCTGAATGCTGACTTGAGGACAGAACCCCAGGGGCATGAAGGTCTGAGTGAGTACCCCAACCCTGGGACCCACAGGCCTAGGAAAAACACTATAAAAAGGGTTACCCATCAACTTAGGAAGTGATACCAGTTAGAGAAGCTGTGCCATTTTGCTAAGTAAATTCACTTGTTGGAGTCCTTCTTACTATTTTTCTGACTAGGGTTGAATATCCTCGGTCTACCTGCAAGAATCATCTAGTATCTAGGCTGTGAAGAGAAGGAGACACAGTTCTAGATGAAGTACCCCCCCACATCTGTTTGTCCTGGATAAACAAGTTTGGAAGTAGAGATAGGGATTTATGGCTCAAATCTAACCACAGCAAGTGTTTCATATGCCAGAACTGCCCCTAGCCATATGGGAGTAGTAAGAATCAGTCAGGTGAACCCAATGAACCTTTTGGATTATCTGAGAAATCAAATATGCAGGTAGGGAGGCATATATAAGAGCTGCAGGTCATGGGTCTTTCTTTAAAGGCATTAGTTATGGAATGTGCCCGTACCAGAGCTGAACTGGTATTTCTAGTTTACCTCCGCTACAAAGAGGTTAATCTTTAGATAACCCCAGTCTACAAAGAAGGGCAGGAGGACTGAGTCTTTGACCTTTCATAAAAATGCAGTGAAACAGTTCTGCTGAGTCCGTCTGCTGCAATGTTCTGCAGAAAATGCACTGCAAAAAAGTGTCTGGTGGCAGATGCACCACAATCAGCAGGGGATTGCTCCCATTTTTAGCTGGGGAAACCCTGTATAACCCCATGTTTTACACAGAAAGGTTGGAAGAACTGGGATATAGTCTGGAGAAGAGAAGACTGAAAGGGATTTGATAGCAGTCTTCCAATACCTGAAGGGTGATTGTAAGAAGAGTGGTGATAAAACTATTCTCTAGGGCTGCATTAGGACAACAGCAGTGTTCTTAAACTGAAACGAGGGAAAATTTAAGTTGGATATTAGGAAGAACTTTCTTACTGTGAGCGGGATTGAGCACTGGAACAGACTGCCCAGAAAAGTTGTGGGATTTTCATCCTTGGAGTTTTTAAGAGCACATTAGATAAAACACTTGCCTGGGATGGTTTAGATGGGCATGATGCTGCTTTGTGCAGGGAGCTGGACTACAGGGGACCTTCTGAGATCCCTTACAGCCCAACTCTCCTATGATTGTATGATTTTATGGTCCACGACAAATAATGCTGCTGGCCCGAGTCAATTTTGAGGGCTTCAGTTTGACTGTAGAAGTGTGGCTAAAGCAAATGGCCCTAAATGCTGTATGCATGACTACAAAATGAATCTTAGGAGGCATTATAATTATCATGGTCAGCAGGGTAAAGAAAGCAGTAAACATATCCCGCTACACCAGGACTGATATCAAATTAAACAATTTGATAGTAATAAACACAGCAGGAAATGTTATACAAGAAGGTCTTAAATAATCCAAACATAGACTATTACTCTTCTAGCTTAAGAATGTTAATAATACTGACTGATGTAACCAAATGCATTGAATATTTTTCTGCCATAATTAGTATATCTTCGGGTGTTGTTACACATTACTGTTAATATGTGTTAAGAGCTCTTAAAACAGGAGTTTTAATGATTAGCAGTGAGGATCATCTCTCACTCGTTTTGGGCAGCTCCTATTAAACTGCTCCACAGGCCCAAAGCCAGTTGGGAGTGCTTCTCCAGTATCCCAGGAGCACCACTCCCAGCCATTCCCAGGTGGATGCTCTATCTTCCCCCAGAGAGACAGCAGGGGTAGCCAGGGGAGCCCTAAAAGTAATAATTCCACCCCACTACACTCCCATTCCAGACTCCCTCCCTCTGCTTCCCTCCCCTCCTCCCCCTGATCTTCAGGGCTTTCCCCTGTTCCCCCCCACCCCTGGGCCCCCCTCTGCCCTTTGGAGCTCACTCCCATTCCTTCTGTCCCTCTGGGCTCCCCCTCTGCCCCACTGTGTCCCCCTGCTTACCTGTATTGCCAGTGCTGTCCTGGGGGAGCAGGCAAGGAAGGAGAACATAATTGCCTGCCTCCCCTGTTGCTGCCACTGCCAGGCT
>NW_005841974.1:1170115-1177237 GCF_000455745.1 Alligator sinensis | reverse complement strand
GTATGGGCCCAATCCAGGGTGATGTGCACAAACCAGGTGAGCAGGAGGCAGCAGGTATGATCTGGGCTGGTGGTGGGATGGCAGGCCTGATCTGGGCCAGCGGGAAGGGGCAGCAGGCCCAATCTGGGCTGGCAAGGGGTGGCAGGCATGAACGGGGCTGGCAAGGGGGCAGTGGGCCTGATCTGGACTGCCAGGATGGGAGTTGGGGGGGTTGAGGAGAACGGCAGGTCTGATCTGGGCCAGTGGAGTTGGCAGGCCCAATCTAGGGAAGCAGGGGTTGTGGCAGGCTCAATCTGGGCCAGGGGGGAACAGCACCCAGCCTGGGTGAAAGGGGACTGGTGGACCTGATTCAGGCTTTCAGGGGCTGGGGGGGTCCCAGTCTGGGCCACCTACACTGCCTAGAGAGCAGGTGAGCTGGGCAGGCTCAGAACTAACTTGGCACCTCTTAGTCAGGGTCCTGGCTTGCCTGCCTGCTTGGGCAGGTAAAAGCAGTGCATGTTTACAGAGAGTATGTACACTTAACGTGTGACTGCTCAAAGCATGTGCTAACTTTAACACCAACTAACATTTTTTAAAGTTAGAATGTGCTAACTGTAACTTGTAACTACACCCTTTGTTAAGTTTCTTACCAAACCTGTAAAAAGGAACTTTGTCAGATAAGATCCTAAAGTGAAAAAACCCAGGATAATGGCAACACTACTAAATGATGAATGATATCCTCCCCCATATTATTTATGACATAAATCCCAGCTAATTGATCTTTCCAAGGCCATGGAAGAATTGGTTCAGTCTAGTTCCCAGAGGTTTGCTAAAGCAGAAAAAAGTAAATAAATTTAAACAAATCAATCAAAGAATGCTTGTTAGAGTAAACCATGTATGTGCAATAGAAGATCAAGGATGGCAAAAAGAAGGGATGCAGTGACAGTGGAGAGCTCGTTGTGTATGGGCTGTGAGGTCACTGCACATGTGTCTGGCAGCCAAGACCAAAACTGCCAGCAGCAAACCAGCAGCAAAAGAAGGTATGGCTGCACCACCTTCACTCCCTCCCTCCACCCTCAGGAACCTGCTCCTGTGTATATATATAAGAACTGGATTGGAGGGAAAAAAAAAAAAATCAAAGTATTCAGCACATTCAAGAAGAGCAGCTGTTAAACTGCATGCCATCTTCCTCCTACCCCTTCAGTTTCCCCATTTGGTATAGAGGAGAATCTACATTATGCTTCTGCAGGTAGCCAGATGGCCATTGGGTTAGATGCATATTCTTGTGCTTTGGGTGTACAAACAACAAAAAGGCTAGCTCTAAACCTGTCTCTTGCTTCTTTTATCAATAGGTGACTTACCAGTAGATCTGGAATCCAGGTTACAACGATAAAGCAAGCTGTGCATATAAACACTCTGCATTTCTAGGTGGGACCTTGTACTTTCTGACTACACATGTATCTGCTGGTGGGGCAGAAAACAACTGCATACTTGTGAAAGACTACAGTACTTTTTAATAATATTTCTGGGTTAAAAATGAGCTTTTTAACAGCAATGCTACATACCTCCATTTCACTGACTTTCTTATACCCAGGAAAAGAATGTTTTTTGTTGCCTTGAATTTGACCTAGGAGTGAAGGTGGGGCTCTTCACTATGGTTGGCATTCTCTTATTTTGTCTGCATACCTAGAAATGTCAGGGTCAAAAAATGCAACCTGAGTAACCATCATTTTGGTGCTAGTCTATTGTTTTTTGTTGGTGTACAACTATAAGCCTGAGGATATGTTCACAGGCCACTAGAGCCCTCAGCATCTGCAAGGCAGTTCAGAGGTCCAGACACAGTTATGCATCTGGATGCCCACAATAGTAATGGAGGGGCACTGCTCCCTATTGCAGCCCCTAGCCACTGACCTGCCCCACTCTTGCCCCACCATTTCCCAGAACACACAGCAATAATTTGCACATAGGCAGCTGCACAGAGCCCTTCAAACACACACGGGAAAGCAGAAACTGCCTGTGTAAGTATCCATGTTAACCCGGGCCAGGAACAGCTGTGTAGACAACTAGAGGAAATTGTTATTTTTCTGCCGTGTGGGCATCTCCACCTCTTGATATCCAAACTGTCCTCCTCATGCCCACTCTTCACCTTCCTCCTCACCCCCTGCCCATTTTCAGATGTGTATATTCTGGATGATGACAGTCTGAGATTGGCAAGCAGGATCTAAATGGGCCTGCAGTCTGGCTTCATTCAAAACTCCTTTATGAGGAGACTGAAAGGCAGGTTCAGAGCACAGATGATCAGTGGAGTCTATCCAAAAGAGGTGGATGGATTTGAGATGGTGAAGAAGGTTGCAATGGGGAGCTTTGACTAGGACGGGGTCATTAGATCTATGGAACCCTATGTCCAGAGCTCTCCACGGTCATCCTGGCAGAGGCCAGCAGTGTTAGTAGGTTGATGCCTTGGGGAGAGCTGGGAAGTGGAGTAGGTACACTATAGCCCTGGCAGTGGTCTTATGCTTCAGTTTCATAGATGTTAGGGTCAGAAGGGACCTCAGTAGGTTATCGAGTCCAACCCCTGCCCTGGGCAGGAAAGAGCACTGGGGTCAAATTACCCCAGCTAGGTGCTTGCCCAGTCCCCTCTTGAAGACCCCCAAGATAGTAGAGAGCACCGCTCCAGATTCTGGCAACCCTTACTGTGAAGACTTTCTTTCTAATGCTCAACCTAAATCTGCTCTCCGTTTCCCTTCTGGGCAAGGAGTCCAGCAGGTGGCATGTGTTGGGCATGGTTGTGGAGCATCCTGTATAGAAGCACAGCTTTGTGAGAACATGGTCTGCCCTGCTCCAGAGCTCTCCTCTTTTCCTTTCCCCTGCCCATGTCTCAAGACCCCCACCCCACTACCATGATGCCTTTCTACCAGTCACCCTTTGGGTTCCCTCACAGGTTCCTGCTCCCATCTTGCTAGATGCACCTGGTTCCTGACCCCTGTCTGCATACATCCAGGTCTTTCCCCGCTTCCCCCAGATTGTCCTAAATTCTCCTCTATTCCCTAATAATCCCCTGCACCCTCTTGCTCTCTAAAGCTAGATTGAGTGCCATAAGTTTAACTATAGCTAATCTCCTTGGGGTTTCAAGGCAGGCATTGAAAAGTTGCAGAGATCTTGGTGGTGCCCTGAAGCATGCAGCCTCCTAGGCATCACAGTCAGTGGACCACACAGCACCCCCTGCATTTATCAGGGGAAGATCCAAAGAGGGTACAAAGGTATAGTTGGATCCCTCTTTCAGACCACACCATGGGAGCAGCAGTTTCCAAAGCATGTAAGAATCTCTCCCTGCCCTTCTCCTTTGTCCTCAGTAGCACCTCTCCTCCCATTCTCCACTTCCCTAGCCTGCTGCTTCTACTCTCCTTGTACTCCCCAGTTGATTGGGTGGGGTAGCCCCAGAGCTGCTCCTTGCTTCCATCTGGAGGGACTGGGCAGAGAGAAGAAGCCTACCTGCTGCCCATCCCCCTGGATCAGCCAGGGATAGCAGCAGCAGCAGCAAGCAGTGGAAGGGATGTGCTGCTGAGGATGGAGAGCAAAGAAGCTGGTGCCAAGAGTGGGGAAGGCAGGATTTTTATCCTATTTAAAGACTTAAAAACAGTTACCGCTTCTGTGGTGCAGTCTGCTAGCCTTGGTATTGGGGCTGGGGGGGGGGGGGGGGGGGGGAAGGAGGAACCTGGGAGCAGGGATTTGGACCACAGAGTCCTGGCTGCATTCCAGAGAAGCCCCTTGCCTTGCATGTGTTGCAAGAGCAGTGCAGTTTGGGATGCCTGGAGGAATGACCAGACACTAGGCATGGAATGCTGTATCCACACATATCATTAAACCAGTTCACAGAGGACCAGCTCAAAATAGTACTTGGTTTTTTTGGTATGCTTACAAAACATTCCAGGAAGTTTAAGCCGGTCTTAAGTGGCACGTACTTCTAGACTTGGGGTATATTTAGAATGTTCAAAGCATTACATCTGTCCCTGAAGGTCTTGAGAGAAAAACAGCTTGGGCTATTGGCTATGTTGAAAGCTTCCTGATATCTGGCGTAGACATTGTGGCCCAAGAACTCCTACTACTGTATTGTAGCTAACTACTAACTGCCGTTTTGTTTAAGAAGAGCTGCCTGCTTCGCTGCATACGACTTTGGGTGCTCTCCATCCCCTTCAAAAGGTAAAGTCCCTCTCTAGAAGCTAAGCCAGAATGTAGCTCTCTGGGGCCATGGATAGCCAGGGATGAAAGACCCAGAAGACCTGGTCTCACAGTCCAAGGAATAAAGGACTCACCCACTTTAGAAGCTATGCCTGGGCTAGCTTCCAAAGATACTCAGTGAAACTGAAGTGACGCTGTGGGTCCCAAGCAAGAGATCCTCCAAGGAGATCATGACAGCAGCATGGAGATTTTCTCAAATTAACAATGGCAGTATTAATCAATGATCCAGGCTTTTATAGGATGTCCATCAATGTATGAATAGGTGGCTTAATAAACTCCGCCAGTGGAAGATCTAGGTGTTTGGCAAATGATCCAGAAATCACACAGCACCCTTGACTGAGGAAGGGTATAGAACCAGTGTTTCAGAGCAAAAGAAAGCTTGCTTGAACATTACCATCCTGACAGTGGTGTCAGAGAGACAGGATGAACCAAATGATGAGTAGACATGCAACCTGAAGCAGTACAGTAGGAGGACACTGACTCCGCAAATTGAATGAGTCAATTAATGCCTGTAATCAGCAGGGGATTGAAAGCCCCAAGGCCAGAAAGGCAAGGTAAGATGGGATGGGAGAAACCCACTGAGTCCATTATGTTTTGAAATGATGAAGTAATGCCTATTACTATGCCAGCACTTCTTAATTTCAGGATCTCAGGAGATGGAGCCAACTGATCTGATGACGCAGAGCCTGATGTTCCAATGCCTCGATCTCTAGGAGTTTTGGGATGGTCTTTCACAGCTCATGAGGACTAAAAGTAATGAGCAGCTTCCAGGAGAAGTGAATGGACTTGTTTGAGACCTGGCTTGGAGACCACAGTGGGGACTGAGATCTAGACCAGTGCACTTATATCAGTTTCTGTGGCACCAGAGACAATGGGTGCTTCTGTGAATAAGTTGTGATGGACAAGTGTTGATGCCAAGAGGTATTGCTGGAGCGAGATCCAGATTTGGTCCGAGTAACTTATCATGAAGAAACATCTCCCTCTCCTTCCTAATTTGTGGTCCAGCGGGCAGCAGCTAAGGACTCATGTTAGGCATATGCGAGTCCCAAATAAAGGCACCGGGAATGGATAATGTGAATAAGTTCTGTACAAGAGGGAACATTTCCAAAGTTAGGAGACTTCATTTATGTCATCAGAAGTGCTCCCTGGCTAGAAGGAAGCTAAAATGGGAAAAAGCTTTAAAAAATAAATAAATAAATAAATAAATAAATAAAAAATGGCCTTGTCTTTAAAAAAAAAAAAAGGGTCCAAGAAGACACTGTGTGGAAGAAGAAGCATTAGGAACAAAGCAGGAGAAGGGGGAGGCAAAGAGCATTAAGGCCTCCATCTCACATATAAGAATCCTGCACCCTTAAATTAAGAGGAGAGAGATAATATTACAAAAGAAAAGTGCAAACTAAGGGAAACGGGCAGGTCAGCCTCAAATGAGAAGTAGGTATTGACCAGCCAAGTGCTCCATACCAGCTGGGCAGAAGAGAGGAAGTGGAAAGTGCATGCCACCATTTATCCCCTCAGGGATATGGGGCTCCAGCATGCTTTACTTGTTCTAATAAAGCAAAAACCATTTCCAGTCAGGGACTAAGAATACCCACAACTGAAAAGTGTGTGTGTGTGTGTGTGTGTGTGTGTGTGTGTGTGTGTGTGTACATACTCCAAGGAGAACAAAAGGGTCTGCTTCCCTCCTGTTCTCTTGTCTGTGTATATCAGAGGAGCAAGTTCCCCTCTGTCAACAGATGCCAAAAAGAGATAGGGAGAGGAGGTGAAAGGGTTCATTTCATCCTACCCAGGAGGTCTGACTTTAGAAATAACGCGGCATGCTGGACTGTGCCAGCAGCATCTCCTGGAAAGGGAGGACAGAGACAGAGAAAATGCATTCCTTCTGAGAGGCATGACAAAGCATAATTCAAGGTGTCCTGGCTGGCTCTTTAGTGTTGGAAGTTATAATTTAGAGATACTCCCTAACTCAGATGACTGAGGAATTTGGGAATTGGGAGACCATCCCTTAGAGACAGACAAAAGGTCTGCAGGAGCTTACTTTCTGTTTCACGATAAAAGTTGGCGTATAGTTCTTAGTCATGCCCGATTGTTTATTAAACCTGGTGAGAACTACAGGCTCCTCATTTCCCCACTCCCTCCCATCCCAAGCACAGTGACCTAACAGATACAATGACCCCAAAATGGAGTTTGAGATGGGCGACAGCAGCTTGCATAAGAGTGCCCAAGTGAGTGCAGCAATCTTCAATCTCTCACCTTGAAGTTCTCAAAGAAGCCACCACTTCCATTTTCCATCTTGTCATCCTCCCCAGAGGCCAGGCCCATCATGTTGCGGCTGCGAAGCTGCAGCTCCTCAAAAAGACTCTCCAAGAGGGCACTGCGGGTGCGCTCCTGTACCAGGAACAGAGACAGAAGAGTGGTAAGGAAGAAAGAAAGTAGAACAGACAGAGGATCTGGAACCTCTAGTGTGGTAGACATGATTGAATACATTTCACTTTCTCTACTGGAAGAATTGTATTTTCTTTGTCCTTTCTATAACTTCCTTGTTGTCCTCCAAAGCTGAAGGTAGATATACTACTGTCTTAGACAAATTTTTTGCATTAATTTCCTCATTTTTGTTTATACTTTCCAAATGGCCTTAAGAAAAACCTAGGAAATCACATTTAAAATAGGTGATAAACAAAACATTAAGAATGGGTTGTCTGTCCCGTACCAAGTCAATACACGTCATGTAATAACCAGGGATCTGGGTTTTCTGTTTGCCATGAAAAAAAAAAAAATGCAGAAAAATGCAGATATTCCCCTTTAAAGGAGAAAAGCTTGGGAAGCTGTGGGTTTCCCCTTGCAGGCTGACAGAGGTCCTGCCTGCAAGGAGCTGCTCAGGGCTGGGGGGGGGGGGGGGGGGGGGGG
>NW_005841974.1:1133658-1170084 GCF_000455745.1 Alligator sinensis | reverse complement strand
CATGCACGTGTGTGCACACATACACATGGCACCCAGGCAGTGTGGTAGAGAGTAGCTCCTGCAGCTCCCTCCAGGTAAGTCCATAGCTGGACCTGTGTCCTGATGAGTGAAGGGGGTAGGAGGAGCTCTGATTTTCCATAATAAAAAAAACAAAATCAAATGCCAAGATATATAGGTATTTAGAATTCATGCTATTATAATGACTGAGGCACTGGTAGGCTTCCAAACGGCTTTAAAATCATAAATATATCAATAAAACGTTGTGTTCAACTGCATAACAAGGAGGTGTCCCGGGCCAGTCCACTCACTGGCCTGCCTATTTGCCTTTGGGCAAACCGCCCACCTTACCTTGCCTTGTTAATATGTATCCGGTGTTAATCAGGTGGGAGGCTATCCCATTTGCATGCTCTGATGACAAGGGCCTTACACATGACTCCTACCTTCCCTTATCATGTCCCATGCCTTGCAGATGTTTCTCCAGTTGCTCACACTGGGACCCAAGCTCCAGTCTCACTGGGACACATTCACCACCAGAGCTCGTGGTCCCAGCACCCTCACCCTGGGACGGACAGATGGACGAATGGACACACACACACACACACACACACACACACACACACACGGCCTCCAAGCCCTGTCCCCCTGCCCTCACTGGGTGATCCCCTTATCCCTGGCCCTGGGAGCTTTATTGATAGCTCCCCAAGGCTCAGAGCCCCACCTGCTGAAGCTTCACTCTAGCTCCTATATGCAGCCTCAGATCTCCACCGGGGGTCTGGGCACTGCCACAGATCCCTTCCTCACCTCTCGGTGAGTCTGGGCTTCTCTTGCTTGATCTCACTCACCAGGGATGCGGGGCTGGGGTTAGAAGGCACCCTATACTCACCTTTCACTGGGACGACAACTGGCCTGGCATTTCTGGGGAGCTACCCCACCACAGTTAGCTCCACCAGGCCATCCTTCCCCAGCAGGGTACAGTTTTCAGTCATACCCAAGGGCCTCCTTCTTTCCCACAGCCCCACTCCTTACCCTCAAAGATATTCCAGGGGCACCAGCTCAGCCAAGTGTTGTTCCTTTGGCTGCAGCAGCAAACTGCTTCCTAGGCTGTTCAGGGACCAACTCTTACAAGGAACAGCTGGGCCCTGTTCCCAATCAGGCAGCCCTACCCGATTGGCATTGCAGTCAGCTGTGAACTGCGTGTTCCTGCCACTACACCCCTACAAATAACAGAGCACAGGGTGCTCTGTTATAAACTGATACCTATATATAAGTGGTGTTTCATTCTAAATTACAGGAAAATGCAGATGGGGGGTTCAATTAGAATTTGGGATTTTATTAGAGAATTTGGGATTTTTAAACAGAGAAAACCAGGATCCCTGGTAATAACATCTGTCTCTGATGCATTTGTTCATTAGTAAGTCTCAACACACTTTACAAAGTAGGTTAGGTCTTTTTTAAAGCGAAGACAGAAAGGGGTAGTGACTTGATTATTTATAGCTACACAGAGGGCTAGTGAAAGAGTAGAATACAAGCTTCCTGCACCTTAAGGCAGTGTTATCTTCACTACACAATGTTGTAGCTCACAAAAATGTTAAAGTTCCAGCAGCAACATGAATCCTGACATTTCATATATGTGTATGATATTGCAATTCTTTTTCTGGGTTTCAGTCTGCATTTTTAATAGAGCAGTATTTACATTATAACATGTATTCTATAAGACAAAGAATGCACTATGTAATTGAGTTAATATGGCACAGATACTGTATTTTTTTTGCATGCCACCCCCCCACAAGTAAGACAAATGTTTTGTTTTGGGAAGACAGAGTGAGGAAAAATAAAAGCTTTATCTGGTTATGGTCAAAAGTTGATCTGAAGAATGATGGGGAGAGCCTACTTTTCAGCTCACTTGTGCGCTCTTTCCTGCTCAGGCAAAAGCTAGAGGTAACCCTTTCACTGCCAAATTGGCAGCAGTTTTCTGCTGCTCAAACAAATGCTACTGCCAATTTAGCAGCAGCTGTGAGAGGGTAAACTAGCTGTGGCTGAACAGTGGACTGCTGCTTGTTGGCCAGGAGAGGAGAGGAAAAAACCAAAACAAACAACCCCCACCAAAACCCAGCCATTACTTCTCCATGCTTCCATTCCAGTGCAAGAAATCATTACTTAAAATATGTACCCTAATTTTCAAGGACTAACGTTTTAAGGAAAGGTACATTCAGTATGCAAGTAAATATAGCAATTTCCTTCAAAGGGGGCCTTGAATTTTCTTGGGGTTTTCTACTTTGATTGTAAGCCCTTAACATGGCACTACTGCACTCTCTTATTTGCATTTAATAAATGCTAATTCAAACAAAAGTACATAAGCCCACCTCTAGTTTGGCAAACTTCTCAGCTCTGTAGCAGCTGTACTCAGCATTGATGAGTTTAGCCAAGAGGAACTCGCGGAATTCTGCACTCTGTGGGAAAAGAAGAAGACTGAGTTGTTCGTGGAAAGTAAAATGAGAGAGGCTTTGGACAACCATTCCCTAATCCTGTAGCTATACATAGCCAGATTGGAAATGATGAAGTAGAGGAGAAAGGCTGTGCATCTCACCCCTGGTCCCTGTATCACGCTTGTATAGGGCCAATAAGAAAAATACAAACCTTTTTAAACAAGGCTGAGTTTGGCAGAGGGGGCCCAAAGAAGGGGACATCATCTCGGGCAGTAACTGAAACCTGAAATGATACAGAAAAAAAAAAAATTTTCAACATCATAACACAAACCAGAATATCACATCCTTTCACAGCAATGAACTGGTCTAAAAGAAGATATAAGAGGATCTTTGCTATAGGCCATAGATCCTGGAAAGACCAGAGAAAATTAAGCAGTCTTGTAAGAAAAGAACAAGGGGCCACCTTATTAACTTACCCAATAAATACATTTAGAACAAATCAAAAACAGTACCTCTCTCCATGGCATGTAAGGACTACCTCTGCTAGAAAATCATTACAGCTATGATGCTGGTATAGATCATTTTGGCAAAGCCCCTTCACGGACATAAGATATGTGCCATCATAAGAAGCTTTTTTAACCAGAGTTACACTACCTTCCTAAAAGGACACAAAGTAAGATGTCAGAGCCACTTCCTTGCTGACACAGATATGTCTGGAGGACTGATTCCCCGCCCCCTGTCCCATCTAATATAGCCAGGTAGGCAGAACTTTGTAGCACAGACCTAGTTGTAATCTACAGTGTAGTAAGCAGTCCATTGGATGTCAGTTTAATCCCAACTGTCCTGTAGTGCATCTGATATCACACAACTATGGCCCCATTACCAAACTGAATGCTACAGAATTATATATGTATTTTCCCTTTGTGAGAAGGGGAATTTTAGTCATTCTTTTCCCTTTTGTATAGATAGGGAAATCAGACCGACACTAACTGGCCCAAGATCACACCAGAAGGATGCTGAAGCACAAGGGATCAGACTCAAATTTCTCAAACCTTGGGGCACTGGCAAGAACCATCAGACCGTCCTTCATGAACGGCGCATGCCCCCGGAGGCTGGGGGTGCACGACAGTGGCGGGAGCATGGCGGCGGCAGCAGGAGCATGGTGGTGATAAGTGGGGGAGCTCCCACAGATGCTGCTGGCGCCGGCGGGGGGTGGCACGCACCAACCAAGGGTCAGCGACCAGCTGCAGCTGCCACCAACAGCATCAATGGCGGCCAGCGGGGATTGTGGACTGCCCACAGATGCCACCGGTGGTGTCGGCGGTAGGGTGGCAAGCGCTGACCGCCTGTAGGTGCCGCCAACAATGTTGGCAGTGCCTTGTTGCGTGCACCCCCTATGCCTTGCCTCTGCCCTCCTTCTTGTAATATACACTTGCTAGCTAAAATATTACACTGAATTTTTCAGACTGAGATATGATTCAGATAACTGGACGATCAGATCCAATTTGCTCTTAGAGATTACTTAAGTTTGGCAATACCGACATCTAAAACCTAGGTACCTCAGTCCAGAAAAATCCATCCAACATAACCAGGTTTAGGCATCTAGGAACCATAACATGGTCAATGGGGGAAATTAAGTGTCTCCCCTGAAGCAAGTGAGCAGGGGCAGCAAACAGGGGAAGCAGTTTGCAGGTCAGTTTGCCTCCCCCCGCTTCCACTTTGCAGGGGAGCCTTTAAGCTTGGTGAGAGGAAGCAGGGGAAAAGGAACCTTTTGGGACCAAGGAGCAGTAAACAGGCCAGCTTACAGATGAGTTTGCTAGGAAAGATCTGCTTGGAACAAGGGCAGCAAGAGAGAGGTGGCAGATTAAGAGACCCAGAGAAATGGCTGGAGGATTTTGCAGTGCCAGAGCCACTGCTACTGCCTCTGCTTGCACCTGTGAGGTGTCTGTCCAGATGGCAGAACCACTCACTGTCAAGGCTGCCACCCAGGTCCTGGTCTGGCACTGCAGCTTGAAGGCTTCTTTCAGCAATGGCCAGGTGGGGGAGTGCCTGCAATAGGAGTGGTGCCTCCTGGTGAAATGTCCCTCAGGAAATAGGCAACAGAGCTACAGGAGGAGGTGGCAGGGCTCCAAAGCATTATCATCCACTGTGAGGATTATAACAAGGCTCATGGCCACAGGGCAGCCGGGACATCCCTGGTAACCTTGCAGCTCCTGCCCAGCTTGGATTCTGTCATTCTCCCCAAATTGCCCACCTGCCATGCCTTGTTCTTATTATTAAAGGTTGATTAAGGGAGACTAACCATAGGACTTAGAGTGAGCCATAATCCTAGCAATTCCCCACTAAGTCTCTCCTGGACCCCACTAGTCTCAATCCAGCCCTCAAGCCTGATAGGCCCCTCTTGGCCTGAATCCGCCCCTGTAAGGCACCCATAGCCTTAAGGGAAAACTGCATGGCTCTGTTCCCCTCCTACACCATGTCCCACACACTTGGCGCCTTTTGGCCCTCAGACCCCCATGGTCCCACACAGATTCACATTTGGCCCTCTCGGGGCTCCTGGACCCCTGGTCTGGCTCACAGCCCCTCTCTCTGGGCTCGCAGATCCCCCCTGTATCCTGCACAGCCATTCTCTCTCTGGGCTCCCAGGGCCCCAGTCCCCTGTGCAGCCCCTGTCAGACTTGTGGACCCTCATCCAGCCCTTGCCTTGTCCCTGAGCCCACATTCAAGTACTCCTCCTGTCTTTGGACCTTCTTGGGTCTCACTCTCTCAGCCCTGCTTGTATCCCTGGACTCTCTGATCACACACCCAGCCCTTTCCAGGACTGGGACTTGTGGATCCCTGGGTCCCTACTCTCTTCACCCTTGCACCCCAGCTGGACCCCACTCTCAGCCCCTGCTGGGCTCCTGGCCCTCTAAATAAGCCTTGCCTGCCCTTGCAGACATGAATGACACATACCCCCGGCGGCTAGGGGGCACAGCTGCACTGGCGACGGTGGGAGTGTGGTGGCAGAGGTGGGAGTGTGGCAGTGGTAAGCAGGGAGCTCCCACAGATGCCGCCAGCACTGTCAGCAGTGGAGGGAGGGAGGGTGGCGAGCGCTGACCAGGGGGCAGCGACCACCCACAGACACCACTGGCAATGTCAACAGCAGCCAGCACCAATCACTGACTGCCCACAAACACCACCAGCAGTGTCAGCGGTGGTGGGAGGGTGGTGGTAACCTACTAGTTACCTTACTTCCACCTCCAGCAGTTTGCCTGGAGAATAGATATGGAGACCTAGCAACATTGGAGGAAAAGCATGTTCAACTGGTGGAGGAGAATAGGCCAGGCCTCCCCATGGTAAGAAGAATCAAGACTACCACCACCAAAAAGAAGCAATGGGTGGTGGTAAGTGGGGAGCTCCCACAGACGCCACCGGCGTCACTGGCGCTGTCGGCGGCGGCAGGGTGGAGGGTGGCGAGCACCAACCAGGAGGCAGTGACCACCCACATACACCACTGGCAGACTCCCTTCTGCAGGGGACAGAGGCATCCATCTGTTAGCCTGACCTGTCATTTTGGGAGATCTGCTGCTTGCCTGAAGCCCAAAACCAAGATATCACGGTGGGATTACCAAGACTCATCTGGCCCTCTGACTACTACCCCATGCTGCTCATTCATGTGGGCACCAATGATACCACCAGGGGAGACCCTGGGTAGATCAAAAGTAACTACAGGGCTCTCGGTGCAAGGGTAAAGGGGATGGGGGCTCAGGTGGTCCTTGATTCTTCTTGTCAAGGGGAGTGGGTGCATCCTGTAGATCAACACATGGCTGCACAGATGGTGTCACCAGCAGGACTCTGGTTTCTTTGACCATGGGATGATGTTCCAAGAAGAAGGATTGCTAGGAGGAGACAGGCTTCACCTGATGAAGAAAGGGAAGGGCATCTTCACAGAGAGACTCTCTGACCTATTGAAGAGGGCTTTAAGCTAGGTCCACCAGAGGATGGAGATCAAAACTCTGAGGTAAGTAGGGAGACAAGCGACCTGGAGGAAGCACAAGAAGGAGTGGGCAACAGAGGAGGTGTTCTCATTCTTTCTGAGAAACTAGGGCAAATCGCTACTTACCTCAGGTGCCTGTACACAAATGCATGGAGCCTGGGAAACAAGCAGGAAGAACTGGAAGTCCTTGCACAGTCACTGAACTATGATGCGATTGGAATAACAGAAACTTGGTGAGATAACTCACATGACTGGAACGCTGTCATGAAGGATGGGTATAAACTGTTCAGGAAGGATGGGCAGGGGAGAAGAGGAGGAAGAGTTGCACTTTATGTAAAAGAGCCATATGATTGCTCAGAGCTCCAGTATGAAACTGGAGATAGGCCTGTTAAAAATCTCTGGGTTAGGGACTTGTTCTGCCGCTGCCAGGACCCAGTGCCAGCTGCACCATCAGCAGTGCGAGAAGTAATGGACAGGGCGCAGGAAGCATACTGCTCTCTCCTCCTGTTGCCAGCCACTCATGCACCAGGCCACAGCTCTACTTCACCACCATGGCCAGACCACTGCTGCTGCCACCACTCCCCTCAGGCCATGGCTCTACCCTGGAAGGGAGGCGGGATGGCAGGCAGCATGGGCATTGCAAAGGTGGATCCTGTCCATGCCAGTCCACCCAGGTTGCAGTGCCCATTGTGGGTGAACAAATCTGGGGTGGGGGTATATGCCCCCCATACCCCCCCACCTGAACCCCATATGCGCACTCTCTGCCCCACATACTAGGGAGCTGGGGCCTGGCAGCGGGGAGCTGTGGTTCAGGAGTGAAGGGCACCAGCAGGGCCGGGAGGGTTGGGTCAGGAGTGAGAGGCACCAGCAGATCAGTTTACAGTATTTGTTCAAATTGTACAATGATAAATGTTACTTGGGAGTGAGAGAGGGTTGCTATTGCTGTTAATGTTTTCCTGTTGATGTTGATTTTTCTCTTCAAAATTAAGACTGTTGAACTGCTTTAACCTGTAGAGTGAAATAAATATTTTGAGGCCATAATACTTGTGTGTCTTCTACTTAAACTATTTACTGGGTTAGGACTGGCCATCAGTGTTTACAAATGGGTCCCAGTACAAAAAAGGCTGAGAGCCACTGATCTAGGTAACAGAGGCAACTAGGGGCCATTATCTTCGCAACTTGTTGCTCACAAACAGCAAAGAATTAGTGGGGATTGTGAATCCAAAAAAAGATGACAAAGCCAGTAGGGAAATACATATCACCCAAGCGAGGGACTAACATTAGAAGGATGGGGGAAAAGAAAAGTAAGCTACGTGTCAGTCGACAAGTTACCAAATAGTGGATTGTGCTGAGGAAGGCTGAAAAAACCAGTCTGTACCAGGTGAAGATAAGACAAGGTTTGCAAAACATCTTGAGGCTAGAGACTCCGCTTCATGATGGGCACAGCCTACACTGATGATAAAAGAAGGAATGTTGTAAACAGAGTGATTGAAGAGCAACACTTTGGACATTGATGTATGAGCCTAACCATATGCCAGGATGGAAAAATACTGAGATTCAGACAAAGAAGGCACAGAATCAGAAAAGGCAGACCAGTCACTCGACACCAACTTGATAACCCCTATAAAAGAGAGAGACTTAGCATCCAGAAATTGGGTAACACTCGCAAACTTCACTGGAGCAGACGCATCTGCATCCCCTGCTCCCTTACCTCATATGCCTGGGCCAGCCACCTAGTGCAGCATGGAGCAACGGACTTTGGTAACTATAACATCTGCAGAGTAATTGGGAGTGAGTGTGTGTGTGTATATATAAGTGCTCTTTTGAATCTTATAATCAATAAATGCGGCATCTTGCCTTGTCCCTCTCATAAGGTCTCACTCATCATTTGAGCAAATTGGTCATTGGTGTAACAATGGGGCCAGATGCGATGCACCCTCGGGTGCTAAGGGAATTGGCCGATATGACTGCAGAGCCACTGGCCGTTATCTTTGACAACTCATGGCAATTGGGAGAGGTCCCTGATAATTGGAAAAGGGTAAATATAGTGCCTATTTTTAAGAAGAGGAAGAAGGTAGATCTGGGGAGCTACAAACCAGTCAGCCTCACCTTAGTTCCTAGAAAAATCATGGAGCAGGCCCTCAAGGAATCCATTTCTAAGCACTTGGAGGAGAAGATGATTAGGAACAGGCATTGTGGATTCACCAAGGGCAAGTCATGCCTGACCAACCTGATTGCTTCCCATGACAAAATGACTAGCTCTGTGGATGTGGAAAGACCACCGGATATAATATACCTTGACTTTAGCAAGCCTTCTGATATGGTCTCCTACAACATTCTCACAAGCAAGCTAAGAAAGTATGGTTTGAATGAATGGACTGTAAGGTGGACAGAAAACTGGCTGGATCATCGACCTCAGAGGTAGTAGTCAATAGCTCAATGTCTACTTGGCAGCCGGTATCAAGTGGAGTGCCCCAGGGGTTGGTCCTGGGGCCAGTTTTGTTCATAATTTTCATCAATGACCTGAAAGATCAGATAGAGTGCACCCTCAGCAAATTTGCAGATAACACCAAGCTGAGGGAAGTAGAAGATATGCATCCAGTTTCAAGTGGAGTGCCCCAGGGGTCAGTCCTGGGGCTGGTTTTGTTTTATATCTTCATCAGCAACCTGAAAGATGGCACAGAATGCACCTTCAGCAAGTTTGCAGATGACACCAAGCTGGGGAGAGTAGTAGATACCCTAGAGGGTAGGGCTGGGATTCAGTGTGACCTGGACAAATTGGAGGATTAGACCAAAAGAAATCTCATGAAGTTCAATAAGGGTAACTATAACATTTGAGCAGGGGGTAGCACTAGATGGCCTCTTGAGGTGCCTTCCAACTCTAGTTTTCTATGATTTCTAAGGGCAATCCAATTTGAGCAGGTTTAGACACCTGCTGCTCTGCATGGAGAATGGGGAGATGTCCCCAAAATGGATACCAAAAAGCCTAGAGGTGCCTAGCAGTAGCCAACAGGAAACATTAAGCACAGAGGCATGTCTGAACTGCTTCTGCTGTCTGGAGCTTAGGTACCTTGAAGCATGTTACCCATGGTATACAAGTTCTGTTCCATTTCAGTCCAGTACCTTTAGCCTTACTACTGCTTCTACTACTCACTACCTACTCCATAAATGGAAAATCAAAGAGAGTCTGGGTTGCTATCACAGTGCAATTTTTCAGACAGTACAACACATTGAGAATGATTGCCTGAGTAGATCATTTAATGGTGATCTAAAATCAACCCATGCCGCTACCCCTGAAGCAGTCAAATGCTTATCAAATTTAGGTATTAATCTATGAATGTTGTAATCCTAAAATGTCATATGAAAGAGAGAAATTCTCACTAATTGGTAAGGATCTACCAAACTTGAGGTGCTCGCCAGCAGATTTTGCGGGCAGACTCCGGGCTGGGCAGCCATTTTCATGGCCCCAGTCCTGGCTTCGGCCCCACCCTGCCATGGCCCCGCAATCCTGGGGCCTCCCTATAGACCAGCTGGGAGCTGCATGGGCTGGGAGCATGGCTGGGCAAGGAGCTACTCTGAGACCAGGCTGGAGTCTTGGGGTGGTGACAGCATGGGACCAGGGTTGGGGCAGACCTGTGATCTACTGCCTACATGCCCCTGCAGTGAGTGCAGGCTCTGCAGGCAGGGCCGTGCAGGGAGCAGTTCATGAGGAGGGAACTAAACAGAAAAAAAAATCAAGGAATAATCAGAAGACTACAAATAATGGTCATAGCAGAATCACAAGCAACTCAAGACTGGACAGGACAACATGATATGGCTGCCAACAATCAGGAAGAAAACCTAGGGGGCTCAGTG
Organism: Alligator sinensis; assembly: GCF_000455745.1. Classification (NCBI taxonomy): domain Eukaryota; kingdom Metazoa; phylum Chordata; order Crocodylia; family Alligatoridae; genus Alligator; species Alligator sinensis. Next base: position 1,159,824 of record NW_005841974.1, on the reverse strand, counting down.
TAAGTACAAATGAAATTCATTGTTGACTTGGCAAACTTACAGTTGTGGCAGATAAAAGATGGTGGTATTGCACCTATGGTACTTATAGTGGGATCTATAAAAACTCCTCAGTCAGACCAGATCCAGCTCACACTGGATGCCGCTGGATGGACCCATGTCTTAATGTAACAGTTTGAGGGAATCTGGGCAAAACCTAAGGTAGATTGTAGATTGTGGACATATGCACACCTGCATCCTGCTTGAAGTAGAGGGAGATCCCCCTGCACCATAGCAGTACCCTGATTTAAAATGCAATTGTTCCCCTTGTGACTCAAGCAGAAATAAGGCCAATGGCTTGTCTGCAACTCCCCAGTTTGGCCAGTTTGAAAAATGATGCCCGTGCCCCACCCTAGAACCATAACCCATTAATGGAATCTGCCTACACCCAAATAAAAATGTTTTGCTAGTGAAACCCCAAATTAATGGACTATACTCTAGATTTTACTGAACATGAGTTGCTCAGCCATATGCTGTATCAAATGGTGCAAAAAGGAAATCAAAATAGACATCAATAGGGGGCACAATCAGGCAAAACCTCTAAACAGCTTAGAATTAATGTGGAAAAAAGAGAAATGTTTTAAACATGCAATGGAAAGAACAGGTCTGGGAATGACTGTATGGAATTCAACAAATATTGATGGGCTAAACTTAAGGGTTAATAAACTAGTAACTAAACTGGATGAAACCATTAAAACAGTAGGAAGAACAAGTAGTATGTGGTTAAGACAAACTGCCACCATTATTGAAAATATACACGTAATGCCAATAATTTAGAATGGATCAACGTTTTATAGTTTCATAGTTGTTAGGGGCTGGAAGGAACCTTATGGATCATCAGGCCCAGCCCCCCCTCCACTTGGGCAGGAAAGACTGCTGGGATCAGATGACCCCAGCAAGATGGGCGTTGAGACGCTTTTTGAAGATTGCCAGGGTGGATGACTGTGCCACCTCTGGGGAGGGCCTGTTTCAAAGCCTCGGCACTCAACTTGTAAAGAAGTTTTTCCTTATGTCTAGCCTGAAGCAATCTTCAGTCAGTTTGCACTCATTATTTCTTGTCCTACACTGGGGGGCCTTGGTGAATAGCTGTTCCCCTGGACCCTGATGTACACCCCTGATATACTTATAGGCTGCCAGCAAGTCCTTTCTGAGTTTTCTCTTCTCTAGGCTGAGCATTCCCAAGTCTTTCAGCCTTTCCTCGTATGACCTAGTCTCAAGGCCTCTAATCATACATTATTGTTCATAGTATTACATGTGGTATAGAAGGCAAAGATGCATCATTCACTACTGCATGTGTAATTTGTGGTAATCAACTAGTTAATCATCTAAATAATGGAATAAGAGATTTAGAAATGGGATGATGGTCACAATTCATCAACAGCACTTGGGTTTTAGAACAATTACAAAGAAAAGGGGAGGTAGTTTTGCAGAGTATGCATCTACAATTGGATAAGATGTAAAGGATACCAAATGACCAGTTGTATGAGGCCACAGTTACTGTCATGTTGGGAATGAGAGGGAAAAACCAAAAAGGTATTTTATGTAAACAATGCTGGAATAACTGTCAATAATATTTCTGCTCAGCACTACCCAAGCCTTAAACTGGTCACTGAAGATAGCCTTGAAGTTAATCAGGTATATTGCAAAAAATCTTACCATTACTAGCTATGCAAATGCTATTCAGAGGTGCCAGATAAAAGCAGTGAAAGAGACTGGGCCCAACTGGTACAGTCACATCTGGTTAGGGTATGGCTCACAGAGACTGAATGGACTTTGGGATGCCACAGCTTCACCATAGGGAGAGAAACCTGTCCAAAAGGCTGGGAAGGGATCTGCTTAAGTGTAATAATTACAATCCAGATTGGGACTAATGCTTTCTGGCTTAGCGTGACTGACAACATCCTGGAGGAGCAGGTAGCTATGTCAGTAAATTTATCCAGATTAATGTCATAACTATCATAGAGCTGCACGTCCATCATAGAGCTGCATAATGAAATAATCTCTTTAATAAAGGTGAAGTAAAAACACTGTTGCTAATAAATAACCTTATCCAATGGCAAAAAGAATAGGCAGGAGGTGTAAAAAATGATATACTCACACCCTGGTAGAATGTCTTTGAAAATATATGCGTCCAGCCAGTTGTCAGGACATTAAGCTTAGTTTTCATGGAAACAAAACTTGTAGTCACCAGAAGCAATGAAAGGAAATTAAAAAGGAGTAGACTATAAGGCATGCCTGGAGCAGTAGGAGTCAATAGCCTACACGTCAGGAGACTGGTGGAAAACAGCAAAACACTGGAAATCTACTCAGGAGCATCCTGAGATAGAATCTGTATAAACTGGAATAATAGGTAAGGAAAGCATGTAGAATGGTACAACTAAACCCTGTAGAATAGATGCAAAAAGTATGTACAAAAGTTGATTAAGTTCATTAATCAGCAAAAGATATGTTGGTAATGATGCATGCGTGATGTAAGCACTTGTCCTGTCTAAAACAGGTGGAATAGAAATGCACTACTGTGTTTAAGCCAGTACTATCCCTGTTATTTGCTAGTCTGATCACCTGGCTGAGAGGATAAATAAAATAAAAGCTGAACAAAGTTTATGTTCAAAGTTTAAGCTGTGTGCTTTTTCAAACCACAACAGGCACTTGAAAACTACAACAGTAGAGGGAACTTCCAATGCACAGAGGAGCCCATTGGCTGTATATACCTTGTATAAGGTTTCCCTGCTGGCATCATATGTAAGCTGTACCACCACATAGGCATGTAGGAAATTAGAAGCAATCATGTCAGGAACAAAGGGTGTGTTTTCATCCTGGAAAATGATGGCTACAATGTCGTTCCCAATGTGACGCTTCCGCTGTAGCTGGGAGCAAGTGAAATGGGGGAAAAAATAGTTAGAGTGGAGATTCCATGGCCAGGCACTAATCCCATCAGCACTTCCAAAGTAGCTTCTTGGTCAGCACCTTAACCACTACCCGCACTATTACATCCCCCATTTGGAAGCCCAACTTGTTCTAAACCCCAAGGACTAATTCATCCCCACCCTTAATCATTCCCTGCTTGAATCAATTCTAAGGCAGATCCTATTTGCATCAAACAATTCACCTGCCAATCTTGCTGAATCATTCAATCCTTCTCCTTACAGTACCTGCTGAGCATCTCCCTCTGTGAAGGGCAGCTTCGTAGACACATGGAACATGATCTCCTTGCCTCGGAAATTTGTATAGACTGATTCAGTGCCTGTTTGACCCCTAGTGACATCCAAACCTCCCCGGAACCTAAATGTATCAGTTCCATGTGGTGAATTAGACAGGATGGATTGAGTGAGAGAATGATGGGAAGGAAAGAAAGGAGACACAGTAACACTAGCTTGTATGTCAAGGTTATCATCAGAGACAACTTTAATAGCTCACCAATTGATAGATTCCATACACTCCAAAAATTAATGCAAGGAGTCTATCCAAGTCAAGTGTAGACCCTTAGAAGAACCATGCAATCTTGGAAACCTCTGTCTCAGTTGAGTGGGGAGCATTGCATGTCACACAGAAGCAGAGAAAAAGGACCAAGATTATAATGTTCACTGGCACCTAAAATTATCACTGTGTACACCTGATCAAAGCTCTTTCACTTTTGGTTGGTTCCTGTGGGGTGGGCCAGACTGAGTTTGTCAGACACAAAGTCTAACATCTGAGTGAAAAAACATTGCAGAAGCTCCATGGTATTCCTAATCAAAATTCTCAAACTTTTCAGCTCAGTTCCCAGCAATCAGGCCCAAACCCAGGGAGTCCCTAGGAGTGAGGGCCAAGTCATCTTGGGGACTGAGACATGCAAGCAAACAGTGCCATCAGGGACTAGAACTCTAGTAAGATTTCAGAAGAAATACAGACCAAGCCATTCTGGGCTGCCCCACAGACATTGTTGGTGTGTCTACATGTGCGCTTTACTATGCAGTAGACTAATTTTTTGCTCAGTAAAGCACCACTGTCTACACATGTACCACAATTATGGTGCAGTAGATTAATTTACTCTGGTGTAGGATGGTCCTGACAGACACAGGTACTATCTGACAGCAGAGTAAATTACTGTGCTTAAATGTGCATGTAGATGGTAATATTGGGATTAGTTTGCTCCAGCACAAATTGAGCCAGAATGTATTCATTAATTGCATGTGTAGATGCACCTTGTGAGTCTCAGATTACACACTCCTTTAAAAAAATTGGCCTGTACGGTAAAATGGCTGGATCAGGGACATGGCTTTTTGGCATCTTGACCACAGGGAGAACATAAACCTCCCAAAAGAAGACATGGCTGGATTTGGGACCTGAAAGCCCATAGTTCTGTTTTGGGCTGTCCATAACAATGTTTCATACGGGTAATACGTCTGATGGCAGCTATGTTTATTTGTAATCCCTGTGCTGCGCTGGCTACTCACCCACGAAAATCCTGCAGTTGGATCCTGTCTCCAAGGAACTCCAGGAACTCCAGGAAGCCCAAACTCTCCTCAGTGTTACTGAAGACCTCTTCCTCAGTGGTCTGAAAGTTGAGAGAAGAGATGATAGAAGTTGCCAGAACCAGCGGTTATTCCTTATACAAACCTACCCCTCGCCTGGAGAAGGAAGGCAGGCAGGCAGGCATGAGGAAGGCCCTCATTGCTTTTTCTGCACTTAGGGACAGAGTCTATTTTGCTTATTAGGCATATAAGTGGACTTTGGCTCCTAAGTGTAATTATGTGTCACCCTGGTGAATTCAGAAAATTCATTAATGCATCTACTTCTCTAACATACCATCATTTATGTTTAAAATTGAGTGGCAAAAAGCAACAAGGAGGAGGAGATCTACCAACCTTTTGCATTAACTGATTTTCAGGACACAAGAAAGGTGCAATAGAATCACACATAAGCACTGAAGTCTATTTACATGGCTAATAGGTGGAATGAAATGTGGCCATTGGAGTCTTCCCAAGGTGCAGGGCCCTAAACTCCTTCATTCAAAGAAAAAAAGCTGTCTCCTTTTCCTTCACATAAAACAGAGGTTTTGTCCTCCAGGAATGTAAATCATTTCTAGTACCAGCAAGGTGACCTATCCCCTCAGAGACTGCAAAGGGAGAGAAACCTGAAGAACTGGATGAACATGGGATTTCAATACCTCCTGGGGTCCTGAAGGAGAAGATCTTAGGAGGTCAGGATGTACTGACAGCTGCAAGGAGTCCTCAGAAAAAAAGGACTAAGAAAGTAAATGCTTGCAAGTGGCACCATTTCCTGGTTGCGCTCCAACGATGTTGTAGCAGGGAAAGGAGGAAGCCCTAAAACTGAGAGTGTAAGTAATAAAAGTGCCAGTTTTTGGCACTACTAAGACTATTCTGACCAGTATGGGATTGAGGTTTCCCACAATAGTGGGAAGCTATTCCCAGGTTGGGTTATGGTAACTTATACTGGGCCTTAGATTTAGAAAGGTTATCTTATGTTAGGACCATAATGCAGCCCATGAAGGACTAATATGTGCCCTGCTCCTACCCCCAGGGTTTTGCCCTCCCACTACTCCCCCATTGCTATGGGGAGCCAAGTGCTTTAGGGTCCTCTTCCCTCTGCTTCCTTTCCCCACCCCCAGAGCATTGCAGGGTGTGGCAGAATCGCCCGCAGCCTCGAGAGCTGGGGAGGGAACTGGGGGCCTCACACATGGCACTATGCAGGGGGAGAACCCATGTGTACTATAGTTTGCTGCCGTGTGCGGGGAAGGGAGCATTTGTACATGACACAGTGCAGTCCAGGGGGGAGCATTCGCATACAGCAAGGTGCAGAACAGCAAAGAGCACATTCAGGCACAAGGCAGTGCAGCATGGGGTGGGCACCATTCACACACAGTATGGTGCAAACAGTGGCAAGAGTCAGGGGTGGACAGCCTTGTTTTATATGATTGAACTTAAGGACTGTGCACTAGAGGGCCCAGAGATCACTCACCTGGCCAGGTTTCTGGTATATGACCCCAAATTTGAAGTTATTGCTGATAACATGTTCATCGAATGCAACAATGAGCTGTGAAGCCTGGGGGAGGGATAAAAATAGTCTCAGTTGCATCCCACCAGCAGGCCCCTAATGCAAGAGACACACGGGAGTTGAAGGCATACCTTGGGGTAGAGAACAGGGAAGAATCGGTCAACATTCACATCTTCACAGAGCAGCTGTCAGGGGAGAGAGAGAAATATGGTTATCACTCAGCATTGCCATGATAGAGAGTGAATTATGGTTGCAGGCAGGATAAGAAGGATGTTGCTTCTTGACCATTTGGCAGATATCCTTGCTAATAAAATCTAATGCAAAATGAGGAGAAAAGAACATAGCTATTTCCTTGCATACTACACACCCCAGAATATAACACACACCTTGTTTTTGAAAGGCAGAATGAAGAAAATATTTTTTTTCCAGAATTATGTCCTGCTTAACTAAAGCTGAAACCATAGCTGCTGCTGAAGTCTAGTTATCATGGATGGATCTATGATTTTGGAAAGAGCTAAAGAGTCTCCAGTGCTGTCAAATAGGAGAAGAGAAACGAAGATCAGCTTGCAGACAGCATAATTGCCCTAAGAAAGGTTACAGTAATAGATGCCATACAGGGTAAGCTCAGAGCCTTTCTAGCCCTGTATTCTATATCTCAATTGTCTTTTCTCTAAGCTGAAAAGTCCTGATCTATTTAGCATCTCCTCATGCGGAACCCCTCCATGCCCCTGCTCATCGTGTTGCTCTTCTCTGTACCTCTTCTATTACTTCTTCTATATCCTCTTGGAGGTAGAGTGGAGGAACCAGAACTACACATGAAATTCAAGGTGTGGGTGTACCATAGATTTACATGAGATAATATTATTCTGCTTTGTTTTCAATTTCCTTCTTCCCAAAGGAAGTAGAATGGAGAGGGAAAGGATGAAAAGATGAATTCCATAGGAGAAAGTGGGACAAGAGAAAAGTGAGCAAAAAGAAGCTAAAAGGTAATAGTCAAACAGAGCTAGACAGCATGTGTGAGAGTGAATATACTAAGTAGGGATCTCACCTTTGCCATCTGAACAGCATTGGGAAACTCATTCAGGCAGGAAATGGGGATTAAGTCATGTTTGGTGCCAGTTCGAGTCCTGACATAACAAACAAAATGATTAGAACAGATGCCAAAGAAAAATCCATGTAATAATTACTCTGGTTCCTTGAAGAGGTTGTTGCAGTCCCTTCAGATCTCTATTTATGGAAGAAAGATAGCTCTCAGGTTTGCACATTAGCTTAGCTAGGATATACACATAAAATATCTAAGATGACCAAAAGATAAGACAGAAATAATGGGGTTGCAGCAGTGTAATCACCATCATTTCTTTGGGACCTTTTCCTACATATGCTACATCATATTTCATTAACACAGAATGGAATATATTGGGACAAGAATGGGATTCAAATACATTATTTCTCTATCCAAAATGTGCTACCTCATCCACAAAATGATCCTCATAGGTCATGGAAACTGCTCCCTTCCACCTGGCTTTGGGTAGTCTGCCGACTCCATACTTAAGTCTTACTGCATGGAGGCAAGATGATGGAAGGGGTCAGTTCTGTTTTATTTTTCAACCAGCCACCAGTGCCTTCCAAGTCTGTTTCTGTGTTCAGAAATAAATATTCTTTGGAACAGCTTTTAACCCTCCCTACGTTTCCTAGAAAACTATTTGTCCCTGAACTCTGCAGCATTCCCCATCTGCACTGGGATATAAAAGCAAAATATTCTCTTCTATATGGCCCTGTCCCACCTCTAGGTTTCTCTACACCTCTTGGGCTAGGGAGGATGGTAATGTATATCAAATGCATTTTAATTGTTATTCCTTTAGCTTAGCTTATTCATTGGTCCATTGGTTAATCAAGTAACTTGCTGTAGTCTATGGAGAGCAAAACTTCCTGCAGCTGTGAACAGCACTAGAGGGTCTTGCAGACAACATTTTCCCTGTGTGCCACTGGATGGGGACTACTGTTCTGGTCTATGGGGACTGAACTCTTCTGGTTGTGGTTGCTGGTGGTGGCAAAGGGTGTGTGTACACAAAACAAGGGGCATGTGTGCATGACCCTGTAAAGCAGGTTAAATGCTTTTGCACTGCTTTAATGGTGTTGGTGTTTGCACATGTTGTGCATTAATTCCAGCCGCTGCAGCACACGTGGCGGCGTAAGAGACTTAAGAAGAGTTAAATGACTTCGGGGCGCAGCAAACTAGAACACCTCTGAGGAATTTTAGTTTTCTGCCCTACGCGAAGCACCGGGCTCTGTGCAACTCAGGGGCTGTGCAGGTAGTCCGTACAGACAGCCTGGCAGCAGCCTGGGAAGGCAGACTCCACCAAAGCCAAAAAAACAAACAAACAGCGAGCCTGATTTTTTTTTTCCTCTGGAGCCTGCCTGCCTGCATGAGCTGCATGGGGACCCGGTCCTTCCCTCTGCAGCTGCAGTGGCCCCAGGACCGCCTCAGCTGGCTGCCTCTGGGCAGCTGCCACCTGGGGAGGTAGGGGGGCACTGCTAACATGGAGGGAAACACCAGCCCCTACCCCGCAGCCCAGGGACCACTCTGCCCACCGGCAGCTTGCCCTCCCCTCCCCACCACTGGAGAGGCAGGTAAGACACAGGTGTACATGACACAGGGCGTTACTTTGCCCTAAATTGAAGCAGTGTTTTAAAAAACCCATCGCTTCAACTTAGGGCAAAGTAAACCCCCGTTTCATCTACATACACTCAGTAGTACTGAACTTTTGTAGGTTGTTGTGAGGACCTGTGGAACACCCACACCCAGTCCTAGATCACAAGCCAAAAACCCAAATTTAGGGACATACATACATAGCTTATAATCTACACAACAAGAAAAAGAAAGAAGCCAAACTCAACAGCGACTTATTGTCTATGCTTATGCAAGCAACACAACGCTGTTCCCAAAAAACTAAACATCTACAATCCTCTGACTATATACACAACTCCAAATATGCTTTACAGCTCTGCAGGAGAACTTCAGAGAAAATTAGAAATCATCTTCTTCACCTAATCTACTCCAGAAGAGATCAACTCAGGAGGGAAACCACCGCATGCTACAACAATTTAAAAGAGAAAAATCCAGACATCTTCCCTAATATTATACAATGTATACAAAGAGACTACCAAAGATTTTCTACAACATCCATCCAAGATAAAAAGAAGAAATTAAACCAATTATTCCAGGAACAACTTTCCCAACCACAAAACAATCATCAGAGAAATAACACCAACACCTTAAAACATTCCGACTTCAGATTCAATGTTGGATGCTGGATGTTACCAGCTTATATACCAACATCCCACACCAGGATGGCATCCAAGCCTGTCTTACATACTTAAAAGAGCAAGATGACAATTCAGAGTACAGACCCAAAGATATTACTGACCGTATACGCTTCATCCTCACACACAACTTCACTTTCAATAACCAACATTTTCTCCAGACCCTGGGCACAACTATGGGCACCAAAATGGCCCCACAGCATGCCAACCATTTTATAAGCCAACTTGAAAAAGAATACCACAAGGACTGCACCATCAAACCCTTGCTATACTTAAAATATATTGATGACATCGTCATCATTTGGACTGAAAACCTGCAATCTCTGATTGATTTCCATCAGAAATTCAACAATCATCACCCCTCCATCAAACTATCTCTTGAATACTCCAACACCAACATCTCCTTTTTAGACAAGATGATCACCATCCAGAATGGTAAAATATAGACCATGATATACAAGAAACCCATGGACCAACATACATATCTGCACAGAACCAGCAATCACCCTAAATACACCAAGCTGTAACATACAGCCAAGCTCTCCGATACCACCAAATTTGCACTGAGGAGAATACCCATGATCATCACCTCACAAATCTCAAAAAGGCTTTCACTCAACAAGGACACTCCTCCAAAGAGATAGATCACTTTTAAAGAGATCTTTCCAGAACTACCCATTCGAACCTTTAAACAAGCACCAAACCTCGCTAACCTCATCACCAGAAGCAAACTTCCTACAGCCAAAAACACAACTAATGGATCCAGATCATGCCATGACAAGAAATGCTAAACCTGCCAATACATCTCTACCACCCCCACAATTACTACACCCCACAACAGAACCATCAGCATTCCTGGATTTTATAGCTGCACCTCCAGAAATGTAATATATTTCATGCAATGCACCAAATGCCCTGACAGAAAAAATATAGAAGAGATCAAACAACAACTGAGCACCAGAATTAATGCACACTGGAAATCTATCAAAGACAAGAATACCCAATTACCTGTGGGGGCACATTTCTCACAGCCAAGCCACTCTCCAATCTCTCAGTTCTAATCCTCAAAGGGAATTTAGAAAACACTTTTCATAGATGAGTCTATGAACTTCACTTCATCAACCTCGTGAATACAAAAAAATCATGGACTAAATGACATTGGATGTATGGCACATTATAACCTTCCTAACATTTGACTCCTCAGGTACCGCTCCACTATTTACCAGCTACAATCATTCTCCCCCAAAAACCTGTTTCACCCATTGACTCCTATTTATGTTGTCACTGACTGCCTTTCTTGCATGCATACCAGCCTCTGGATCCTTAACTATTAACGAAGAGCACACACCAACTGCAGATGCTTCCTCAGCCTGGCGAAGGGTGTTTGTGTCCAAACCCTTGCAAAGAAGATTTTTTTTCCAACTGTTTGAGTTGGTCTAATAAAAGACATCAGATTTACCCCTGAAACCTTGTCTCCATCAAGTTGGGGGGCTGTGTGTAAGGATTAGCTACCTTGTCCTTCCAAAAAAGACAATATTTGCAGTCCCTCTTTAAGTTTCCCATAGAGAAGGCCACATATCTCTATTTAAAAGAATAAACAGAAAAAAAGGGTTGTTTGGAAGGTCAGATACAGCTAATGGGGTCTTATGGAAAAATTCATCCCTCACTTGCCCAGTAGGACCTCATTATGCAGAGAAGAGAGGAACAGATTCCTCTCACTCCTACTATGGGGAAAACAGTATTAACTGAAAGGGGCAGGGGTTGGGGGTGGCAGGGAGATAGGGGTGACCACCTCAGGCACACACTTAGGTTCGGGGTGAGGGCAAAAAAAAGCAACTGTTGCCAGCAGCCCTGTTTATCTTTGCAATTGTGGTGGCAATTGAAAGTCACCACTTCCACTTGGGTGGCTAGCCATGGGTGGCCAGCCATGTCCCTACACCGCTGGTATGGGGTGTTCCAAAGATGAGCCTGCAAACACAACTGGAACCCTCAACTTTCTACAACTGGCCATTGAGAGAAATTGGGAGGTAAAAAGAAGTGAACTTTCAAAGATGGTCTAATAAAAAGGTGCCCACCCCAAGTCAGATTTCCCTGTAACCATTCCTAAGGTTTTTTTAACCATTCATATTAGCTCATGAAGTCTGTATCCACATGTGGGCCACAGGAAAGCTGCTTAGTAAGATCAGAAGCAGAGCATGGCACGTGCCCCTTAAAGCTGGATGCTGTTACCTTAGCAATAGGCGTAGATTGTCCTGCTTCTCAATCTGCTCATACTTCACAGAAAGAATTAGGTAGCCCAAGGTTGTGTCATTGGAGTAAAAGTTCTGGTGCTCCTGGAAACAGGAAGTCAGAAAAAAGCTCCTTACCACAGTGTACTCACCAGGGAATACTAGAGGTGTACCAAAGTATACATTGGTCTGATATCGGATCGGCACTGATATAAAGAAAATTTTCTGTATTGGAAATCAGCCCAATGCGGCCGCTAATTTGTCCAATAAATGCCCATGTGTGCGCACAGCTGCAGTGCAGCACATAGGCAGCAAGGACCGCAGCCCGGCAGTGTGCAGTGCTGTGTGCAGCTGGTAAGTCTGGTGTGGTGGAAGGGGAGAGGGAGGGGGGAGGTTGTGGGGGGGCAGATCAAGGTCCCTGAGGTGAGGGAGGGTGTGGAGTTGGGGTTGGGACTGCCCAGCCAGGGCCAGGGCAGGTGTGTGACAGAGGCGCATCTGGTCGAGGGGCGGGGCACGGGAAGGGATGGGGTGGGCAGCTCCTGCCGCTGCATGCAGCTCGTCCGGTGCTTGTCTGGAGGCTCCCGCCCCTGCTCCTGCTGCTCATCCAGGAAGGCACACAGGGGAGGGGTGTGTGCCCACAGGGCATGGCGGGGCAGGCTGAGGCCAGGCTCTTCCTGGACAGGCAGATCTGTGGGCATGCCCCCCGCCCCACATGCCCTCCCAGACGAGTGGTAGGAGCAGCCAGACAAGCACCAGATGAGCCATGCGCAGCGGTGGGAGCTGTCCCCCTCCCTTCCTGCGCCCCCCCCCCACCCCCCCCCCCCTCCCCCCCCCCCCCCCCCATGAGCTGCCCCTCCACTCCCCATGCACCCTAGCTCCAGCCCAGCCTGTAGCTGCAGCCCGTCCCGCACTGCGCAGATCCAGGGGGGTACACTCCTCCCCAGATGAGCTGCTTATGTCTCTGACCCACGCCCCTCCCCGCCCCAGCTGGTCAATGCCTACCCCAGCCCCAGCCCCTCTCTCACCGCAGAGGCCTTGATCTGCCCCCACCACCCATACCACTTCCCTCCCCTTCCATCACACCAGACTTACCAGTTGGATGCAGCTCTTCAAGCTGAAGAACTGGGTATCGGAAATCGGATCAGTATCAGCAGATATGCTGCCTTAAAAACTTACTATCTGTATCAGCCCCAAAAATCTCTATCGGTGCATCCCTAGAGATTACTTGTTATTACCAATTTCCTCCAGTCCTTTGGAGGACACTTCTCAGGACATGTGACAGCTTTCCCTTTCCCTTTCTGGATCATAGAAACACCATCCCCAAGTCGTTAGCAAGGAAAGAACCTGGGATGCACAGCACTGAATGTACAAGCCTCTATGACTTATTCATAAAGGAACTTTCATGTAGGTTCAAAGGTTATAGTCATAAAGGAACTTTCAATCATTTTAGCATCTAAAAATATGTGGTTGGCTTTGGGATGAAATTCACAAAGCCATGTTAGGCATTTAGAAATGAATTTGGTAGTGAGAACTGGCTCACTAACCTCACTAATCTCATCACCACAAGCAAACTTCCTACAGCCAAAAACACACCTAATGGATCCAGACCATGCCATAACAAGAAATGTAAAACCTGCCGACACATCTGCAGCACCCCCACCATTACTACACCCCACAACAGAACCATTAACATTCCTGGATCTTACAGCTGCACCTCCAGAAATGTAATATATCTCATCCAATGCACCAAAGTGTCCTGATGGAAAATACATAAGACAGACCAAACAACAACTATGCACCAGAATGAATCCACACAGGAAATCTATTAAAGACGAGAATACCCAGTTACCTGTGGGGGTACAATTCTCACAACAAAACCACTCTCTCCAATCTCTCAGTTCTAATTCTCAAAAAAAATTTACAAAACACTTTTCACAGACAAGCCTATGAACTTCACTTCATCAACCTCCAGGATACAAAAAATCATGGACTAAATATAGACATTGGAATTATAACACGTTATAAACTTCCTAACATCTGACTCCCCAGGTACCTCTCCACTATTTACCAGCTATATTCTTTACCCCTACTCCCCCAACCCCCTGCACTGCCGGCCTGTCTCTCACCCACTAACTCCTCAGTTTACATATTTACTGACTGCATATTTTCTTGCGTGCATACCAGCCTCTGGCTTCCTTGCTATTCATTCCATCCAGGAAGAGCACAGACCAACTGCAGATGCCTCCCCAGCTTGACAGAGGGTTTTTAACCTCAAAAGCTTGCTAAGAAGAATGTTTCCAACTATTTGAGTTGGTCTAATAAAAGATATCAGATTTGCCCAAAGAATCTTGTCTGCTCATGTCCTTAGACCAACACGGCTACAACCTACACCCCTGTAGTGAAACCTGGGCATCTCAGAAAACAACACTCTGAGTAGCTGACAATATGCGACACTGCAGAGGGGTGTGTGTTTGAAATCCCACCTCTTTTCCAGAGTTAGGAGACTTTATGCAGCTCAAAGTTAGGCACTTAAGTTAAATGGATTCACAGCCTGAAATTCCTGCCTAGACTTGGGTGCCTTAATTATCTCCTCATATACAAGTGACTTAGTGGCTGTAGCACTCACCCAGGAAGCAGAACACTGATTCAATTTCCTTCTCACCAGGGGGCTCAAAGCCCTATTTCTTAGGACAGCACTTCAACCATTTGGCTATAAGCTAGAATGAAAAGATTCTTTGCCCTTAGTTTTGAATCTGGGCTTCTGTGTAGCAAGGAATGCAAGATTTTTTATGCCAGAAAGAGAAAAGAGGGGATTAGAAAGAAAGCCATTGAGTAAAATGTATAAAGTGGTGGGAGCAAGGACCTAACCCAGAACTCACTTCTCCTCAGGGGAATGTATTCATTACTAGACTGCAAAGCCATGCCCCATTTAGCTGTTGTCTTCCTCATCTCATGAATCTTGTATTGTTTCCTGCGTATTGGCCTAATGGGAGAAGTGAAGAGTGCTTATTCTAACCTGTAGCCTGGTAAATGGGTTGCTCTCCTGAGAAGTAGGTAGGGATGGATCCAGAGGGAATGTAGGGCCACGCCTGCACCTTTCAAACTGGGCCACACTTCAGGAACTTCTGAGGCCTTTTTTAATGTCCCCAAAGCAGGTAAAAATTCCCTCCCTTCCCCTCTGTGCTCAGAGTCCCCTCCCCTCCCTCTGCTCCCCGACATGCTGCTGCTACTTCCTGTGCTGTCCCAAGGTGGAGGAAGCTTCACAGCCACTCCTGTCCACTCCAGCCAGGCTTCATGGGGGCTGGGCTCAGCTGGAATGGGAGCAGCAGTGATGGGCAGGAGTGGTCCCCCTCCCCATGCCTGCTCCTGATGGATGCTTGGGCCATTTGTGCTGACCTGACTTCAGCACTTCACTCCTGACTAACATGGGTATAGCATTTTATCTCTGTATGATTTACATTTGTTTTTCTTCCACATCCAAAGGTCTATGTCTGTGCCTACACAAGTGACAAAGTATCTCCTTTATTATATCTGAAACATGTCTTTTCTAGAGTGCACCGGAAGAACAGTGCACAGACCACAAAGAACACATCTGATGTAACAAATTGCTTGCTGAATAGTGGGAAACATCTTATTTATTCATTTTTGGCTGCTGGGGACTGGGATCCATAAAAAAGTGCAGTTAACCCTAAACCCTTCAGGGAGGACTTGAGGTTTGGTCTAGCCAGGAGGGTAGGGTGGGTAGAGAGGTGATGGAGGTCCCCCTTACCTTTCCAAGGAAGTATTTGCGATACAGCTTTGCTGTGGGGTCACACTCCAACTTCACTTTACCACTGCAAGGGGATGGCAGATCAGACGGAACCTGGGTCAAGTTGGAGAAACTGTGGGTGGTCCCTTCAATCCAGTAACCCCCAAACTGGGGTAAGATAATAAGGGGGTATGGCCAACCTTTCCGTAACACCTGTACAGACAAACAGAGGATCTGTGCTTGTGTACTCTGTGAAGCCAATAAACTGAGAGGGAGGGAGAAAGAGAGCAGAGAAGCAGTAGGTGGCTGGCTGTGACTCACCTCATGGATGCTGGGGTATGGAATATACTCCTCTTCCCTCTGAAAGTACAAACCAAGATGTGGGGAGGCCCTTAAGGTGCCATGCTCACTGAGGAATCTAGCCCAGTTGTCTACTATTCCTCCTCTTTCCCACATGCCCCCACCTTAACCCCCCCATTTCTTTAGAATATTTTAGGTTTTGGTGCCTTTCCTAGCTGTCAGTATTAAAAAACAAAAACTTCAGGCATAGGAGACTGGTGGGGGGGACACATGCCCCCTCCCTTACGACTGGCCACTGCTGCCTCTGGCTTCTGTGGGCGGTCACTGGTCACCACCCCACCCCCCAACTCCGCCACTGCCTTCTACGGGCAATCACCACTCGCCACCCCGCCGCCACCGGTTTCTGCGGGAGGTTGCCGCTCGCCACCCCGCTGCTGCCGCCAGCTTCTGGGGGGTGATCACCCCTCGCCACCTCCCCCCAGCCCCACTGCCGACACCGCTGTCTGCTCCTCCAGGAGGTCACCGCCCCCCACCCCAATCTCAGGAGGCACCAGTCACCCATGACTTCAGGCCCATTAGGTCAGGCTACATCAATCAAAGTAATCTAGCGGTGGGCCAATGTGTGGCCATACCACCTTGAATCCCAATTCCAACTCAAAATGGAGAAGAAGAGAGCTGCCATGCTGCTGTATATAGGAATAATGTAAAGGTATCAGCCCCTGTTGGCTAAAAACAGAAAGGGTTCAACTTACACAGATCTGACACTGACTGAAATGGCACTGGATTGTAGAGGGAGAACTTTTTTCAGTTGATGTGGTTTCAATCACTTATTAAACTCCAGGACAGGGCATATAAGCTTCAGCTTTCCCAATATCATTACAAATAAATAACTACACTGAGACTGTAGGGGTTTTATGCCATTAACAGTGGAGGCAGATACCTGCCAGAAATACTTTCCCAAAGTGTCATGGCACATTGTGTATTCTCTCTTGATTCACAACTGTAGGAGCTAGGAGGCCAGAGGAAAACACTATGCTGGCCAACGCTTATCCTATATATCTATACCTATATAAAAACTTAATCTGGTTACTGGAAGTAAGGTGGAAATCTACCCCCGGCTTCTACTTCAGCTTTACAGAAACCAGATTTATTGCAAGGAGATGGTCAGGCTTCAGGTTGACCAGCTGGTATTTACCAAGGTCCACAAAGGGCGTAGAGAGAAATTATTACTGAAGGTAATATGACTTGGCATTAGTTTCCATTTTATAAATATTATTACATCTTGTAAACTAAATTAAAATCAAGTAACCCTCACACCAGTGTTAAGATATTATTAATAATATTAAATCAACTGATTGAATTTTCTTGAATTTTTAGGGGTGTTTTCATTTTGTTTTGGTCTTATCATATTACCCAGTTAAGCCACACCTCCAGCAGCTTGAAGTAAGTATAAACAAGCACAAGTTCTTGAGCTTCAAATGCTAGACTGGGGTGGGCAGCCTATGGTCCCTGAATTGGATCCAGCTCACAGATCCATTAGATATGGCCCACAGAGCTTGGGGGTTTCTGTTGCATTTTGATGGCAGTGGGTTTTGCCTGCATCACACCTGAGCAGTGAGGAGTTTCACCTGTACCACGGCCAAGAAGTGGGAGCTTCACTTGTCCCATAGCCTCAGACCCCAACTTTCAGACTGGGTCGTTCTGGACTGCTGGTAAAAATATTGCAGACCACCATGCTAGATGCCTTGTCCTTTCAGAGAGAATGAGAAAGCCAGGACCAAAGTGGAGTGCAAGAAATTGTTTGATATTCTCAGCAAAACACAAGGCAACAAGGGCTTAAGCTGACCTTGAGTGGAGCTGGAAGTGAACATCTTTGCTCATCAAGACGACTGCCCTGCAAGCAAAGAAGAAGAGATGGTGAAATGCTACATTTTGTCATGTCTATTTCATCCCCAAAATGCCCCAAAGTATCTGCTTTGTGTCTTATGACTCCAACATGTGTGTTTTGGAGAGATCTTTCACAGTGCTTTCTTGAATTTCCTGTTTTAGATAAGGTTAAGGATGAGGGCCAAAGAAAGAGTTGGAGAAGATGGAGTGATATAGGAGCAAAAAAGTTGACTACTCTCCTGCTAAAGGCAAAACATTGGAGCTTAAGTTAACATCCCCCCCATCCCACTTCAGAGATCAGAGAACAAAGAGAGCTTCAAGACTCTCGCCTAAGTCTTCAAGTGCCTTTGCCTGCCTTTTCCACTACTTCACACAAATGGAAAAGGAAGGGAAGGGAAGAAAGCCAAAGTATGGAATTGAAAGCATTCATGCCTATCTTACTCCCCCTTCCTCAATAGAAACTGCCAGAGTGAGGTCCCTATAGGGTAGTGACCATTACCAAGTTCAAAGTAAAGAAAGACTGGGCGCATCTACACATCACACTATGTTGACATAATGATGCGCTACATCGCCTTATGGCATGCTCCGGTGATGTAGTAATTATGTGTGTCCACACATGATTGCCAGCTACATTGCTGCAGTGGTGCGCTCCCCAGGTATAGTGTGCTGCTATGGCAACTTAGTGGCAAAATCTACCCATGCACTGCATGTATGGCACAGTAACCTCCCATACTACACCATGCTTTAGTACTCTCTAAAGGAAGTACTAAAGCATGGCGCAGTAGCAATTTCACCATACACTGAGGTGTAGATGTTCCCAATGATTCCTAAAATGCCCATTGCTTCCATTAACAGAAGCAGCCAAAATTTGCTTTAGGCATTGAAGCTTGGGACAAGAACAGTTTTTTGCTTATGAAATGACTGGAACATCCTGCCTCCATCCAGGTCATGGAATGAATCTGTGCCCTGAAGATAACAGGCACAATTATTAGCTAAGCATCAGAGATACACAGGAAACCAGAAAAAGAGTCTGTCCCCATATTGGTGTGAATCTCTTTCCTCATTAAATCAGTCACAGAGATGTAAGACAACCTTCAGAGTGTATCTCCAACTATGCCTGTTATCCTCCCCTATGCTCCCTCCATGCCTCTGTAAAGAAAGATGGGATAAATAAATCCAGTTCACGCTATTCTCAAGAGTAGGATTACCACCTGTTCTTATATCATCTGACAGTCTTGATTTCTGGCCTTGAGTCCTCTGTTCTCCTTGAATATGCTAGGTATATTCATGTATCCCTCCTTCTAGTTTCAGCAGGTTGGGGTTGTGGGGCTTTTTTGTTTGCTTTCCTAACAAAGTAGTCTTCCTTCAACCTTGAACTTCAAGGTCCTGCCCTACTCTGGCTTCTCAGCCTAATTTCCAGGGCTTCCCCTACAGCTCAGTCTGCTGCTCCTTTCTTCTAAGCTACCCAGCAGCTCTGGGCTCACCCTACTATAGCGACCCTCTTTAGAGGAGATTGCTGGATTTCTCCTTTCCCTCTAGGACACAGTCTAACATGCTGATCACAACAAGGGAGAAAGCAAAGCACCTGACTGTCTATGCATATGAGAATTGAAATAAAAGAGATGTCCACAAACACTCCAGAAAAGAAAAGGGCCTGTTCCTTTAGGGATGAGTGGCTATCAGGGGTATCAGAGCTTGACTTAGTAGTGTAAGCTGAAAATGGCTAAATGCACCACATGCGTGTTGTCATTCCCTGTTACAAATAAAGATTCTGGCACTTTGAAAAGACCCTGAATGCATAGAAACATCCACAGTAAGCTAGGATCAAGGAATGCAGCCATGTGACTAAATATTTCACAACCCAGGGCATTGCTGAGGGGTAGATTCAGGACAAACAGCTGATATAGTAAAAGGCACAATTCTGAAGACGGCTTAAAAATGAAAACATTGTGGGGGGCGGGGAGGTTGGCTAGTCATCCACCATTTAATAATAAGGAGAAATTTCATTTTGCAATCTGAAAGCCTCATAACCAGACTTGCTGCAAGCAAACTGTACTGATCAGGTACTGTATAACACAACTAAACATGGGGAAAAAGAGATATAGCATGTTGTGGAGAGTTTGACAGTTCAGAAATAAATCAGCTCTACTATGAAAATGAAAGGATGCCAGGAATGTTTTCATTCGTGAAAGAGAAACATAGCCATCTTTTGTGGTATGCTCCAGTGAAGCTGTCAGTTCTTCAAGCCATTGAAAGACTTTTGAAATCCTGGAGAGCTGATTATACTTCATTTTGAAAGAGCAAGAAAACAGTGATATGGGATATTATCACTGACCCAGAATATGAGCTGTCAAGTGACAAAGATCTATCTCTTCTTGAATACTATTTGTATTTTGGGCACAGCTATATGAGAGCATTTAAGGTAACTACCCTATTCAGGAGTACAGTAAAATGAAACATTGGATGTGAGGGAAAGTGTAAGAAGGAAAAAGATGTAATAGCATAAAATGACCACACAGGTAGTGGAGGTAAAACAGCAATGACAATTATGACCTGCATTTCTCTGGCATTTTTCAGATGTGAATTGGATGACAAACAGCAGGATATTTATCATTTCCTTCATTGTGGCAGAAGTCCAGTCTGTTCATTTCCAAGCCTGCGTTCAGTGGGGATGCTCAAGGACAGATCCGTCTTGTCTGGAGCAATAGCTACCAGTGCAGTGATGTTCTGAGTTGTTATACAGTGGCATTCCATTTAACTCCTACAGGCACGGTGCCTTCTAGTCCCTGCAGTATAGTCTGCTTTATGCATCGCCTTCAGGCAAGACCACATGAAGACATAGGCCAAACCATGCCTAAGTTTTGTGCTTCTGAAGTAGACTCAGAAGCTCAGCTTTCAAACAAAAAGGGAAGAATCCCATTTCAGTCTATGGGGGGCAAGTGGCAGTTTTCCAGCTGCAATCCCAACAATACTGTTCTACATGCAGATAAAACTTCTATGTGTAACCCAGGTGGCGGCCCAATAGTTGCCATCCCTGCCCAAATATCAGGGATGGTATGGTGAGAGTGGGGCAGGGCTTCCGGCCAGCACAAACTTACTTTCCAGCCGGCCCCTGCTCCCCACAGAGCAGCCTGTGGTCCCAAGAAGGTCTAACACTTAACTGATTTAACTTTTTACACTTTATTTACAAAACAAGAATAATAGGAAAGATTATTTACAAGTGAACTTAAATGGCATAACCAGGATCACAAAACAAACCAGAATGCATTAGTCAACCCTTGACTCAAGAACCACGGGTAGGATAACTGGCAGCTTTCAGCCACTGCTGAGATGCTGCAGCAAGGAAGCAAGGTGCTCGCTTCCAGCAGCTCCAACAGGTTTCCCAATAAGCAACAGACTGCAACAGTATAAGCTCTTCTGGTCTACAGACATCAAATTGTATCAAACCCCAACTCCCCAAAGAGGCTGAAGGGTGACCCTCTGTGGCAATCAAAAAGGAAGGTGAGGGGTTTCCTCAACTCATGGGCCCAGGTCCCTGCTCCGGATAAGGTTGCCACCTGTGCTGCTGGCTGCTGCCTCTGCTCCGCAGTGGAGTGGAGGGCTGACTGCCACCCCTAGCCTCCGGGACGCCTGGCAAGTTCAGTACACTTCGATGGGGCCTTGGGGCACCGGCTCTGTCCCAAGCCCTGGCTGCTGCTCCCTCTCTGCTGCAGGGCTGGAGGCATGGCCGACTGCTGCTGCCTTCTTCTCCCAGGGCCTTTGAGGCTCTTCACAGGGGTCTCTCTGCTCCCTCTGCTGGGTCAGCTCTTCTTAGGCCTCCTGCATCGTTCCCCGGAGTCACTGTCAGCAGCCCCCCACGCCAGTTCAGCTGCTGATTTTATCCCCTCTGGCAGTCCCTCCCTGGCTTGCAAACCAGCTAACCAGGGCTCAGGGTGGCTGGCCCCCAACTCTGGCCATCCCCCTTCCATGCAAATGAGGGGAGTGAAAACCCCTTCTTTCAATTGGCTTCTCCTTTTCCACAGGGCAGGGCTCCCTGGCTCCACCCTTGGGGTCTCAGAGTTCACCGGCACTGTTTCTAGCCCAGGGTAAGTGTCTCAGACCAATGTGGTGAGTCCAGGTTGGCAGTCTGTTACATATGCAAGTACTTAGCGTCTGCATGAGGCTGCACTCTGGCTCAGCATGTTCATGGTTCCCTACAAACACATGCTGGGTGAGTGTGTTGAGAATATTATCAAAAATTAATTTTAGATGAATGCATGAGTGAAGCATACCCAGTCTACTGAGAAAGCAGCCTTGAGAAAAACAAACCATCTACAAGAAGATAAGGAGCAAGCAGACATCTTGTCTCCCCTGTCTCATGATACTGTAAATTAAAGTAACTCCTTACCATCCATCTTGCCATATGCATGTCTAAGCCTTACCATCCATCTGCATATCTAAGCCATGAGGTATGTGACTAGAGTCAGCTCAACAGCAACAAGGTGATTAGCTAAGCGGGTTGTCAGAGGCACTGTAGCAAAGTCTGCCTAAACTAAGTATAAAAGGACAGTGAAGACCAGGCCCCAACGACATTGTATGCTATCCACATCACGTCGGGAGACAATTACCGGCATGCCTCCCGTAAGATCATCGTATCCAGAGGCAACGCGACTGGCCATCGTGACTGAACCTGAGCACCAGTGGATTGGCCTGTGTGTATGTGTGTGCGAGTATGAATGGTTTTAGATAAAGCACTGCTTTTCCCCACTTGATCTACATGTGTCACTCAATAAAGATCTTGGTTGCTGAACCCATGCATTGGTCTTTCATTCAACAAGTGTACATCACAAATTTCTGCCTGGCAAGAACCCATGATTGGGGGGGTTAGACCACAAAGAAAAGAGAAATAGGGCCCTCCTGTACTTTAGCCTTAGAAGCACAGTGGTTAGGGGACACAAATATGTTTAGTGCCAAACAGTGTTCCAACCACCAGGCCACACCTTAGGAGTTACCAAGTAATGTCTCCAGTCTCTGTCTGAAGCAGACCCCCTGGAGATGTATATATTTGAGGATAGAAGGAACTAAGCAGAGCAGAGGGTGCGTGGCTTGGAGAAATGGATGCTCTGGAGGGTGGAGGCTCTGACGTTCTAACCTTGATCCTTGCTCCCCTTGGAGCAGAAACTTCTGGGCTGTTTTCCATTTGTTTTATCCAGGGATGATAAATGAAAAATAAGGTGGTTCAGTTTCAAAAGGCAGGCTGGAGAGGGCCTGAATAATGCCACACCTGTGGCTCTACTGGTTAGAGTAGTGCAGTAGCGATGCATAGGGAATGCACGGGGGTGCATGTGCCCCGCCTGAGAGCGCTGCTACACCCCCTGACAGGCTGTGCTCCCCACTTAGGCGACAGGCAGGTGGGGCAGGTGGGAGCACCTGTGCCGCCCCTGTGGTCACTGGCCAAGGAGTGGGAGCACTGGTTGAAGCGCCGCGGCAACTTCCGGGAGAACCACAGCCACTTCCCAGTCAGTGCAATCGGGTCCCCACCCTGGTCATCAAGATTGGCTGCAAGGGGACCCCAGTAGCTGACTGGTGGCTGGGGAGGCACATGCCCCCCCTGACTAAGGTGGCACCAGTCACCCATGGAGTAATAGACTAGAAAATAAGACAAGATGCAAATTCAAGTCTTCCGTGAGAGGTAGTCTAGAACCTAGGTCCCTTGCTGTGTAGGTAAGGGCCTTAGCCACTCAGCTTTTGGGCTATAACATGTAATGGACCTTCTACTAGCTGGCCCACAGTTTAGGGATTTATGCATGTAAGATCTGTGAACAGGCTTAGCCAGGGTACAGTAGTACCCAGTAGCCATGTAGATGCTTATGGGCATTTTTACACATGCTCGGGGCCGGGGGGGGGAGGGAGTGCTTTAATTAAAGCGGCTCTGAGAGCTGCTCTAATTAAAGTGCCCGCAGCATCTCGTGTATCAATGTCCCCATGCTTCAAAAAGGCAGTGGGGGCGCTTTAGCTAAAGCTTGGTGAATGAGCTCTGACATGCTGTAATTCCACTGATACACAAGATGTGGAGGCTGGCTGGAGCATGCTAATTAGCATGATCCAGCAGACTTGATTGAGTCTGCTCTGTCGTGCTGTAATTAGAGCATGCTGGAGCAGCCTCCTGGTGCTTCTACAGGCACCCTTTGTGTCCACACAGCCTGTGGAACAGGACCACAAACTATGAGTGCCAAAAATGGGTGTTACATGCCTGGAAACAGGATTCTGCCCCAAAGTCCCTAGCCCTTTTCATGTGAAGACAACCCTGACTATATGTCCTCAGTGTAACTGATGAAAAGACATCTAAGTCTTGAACAACACCTCTGAAAGGGATAAATTGTACCCTGCCTAAAGCAGGACAGTCCCCAGCCACCTCCAGGCTGCATGTGCTTCCCCACCTAGCCTGGGGCTTGCTGGGAACTGTCCCAGTCAGGGGAAGGAGCCAGCCAGCTCCAGTCTGGGCAGGGAACTGTTCCCATGCAGGGAGCTCCCAGCCCCTGCTCTGTGATTGCAATTGCGATCTCAGAGTGGGGGTTGGGGATCTTGTTCTCTGTGAAGCTGGATGGGGAACCAGCTCCCCAGGCCCCATCAGCAGGGAGCTCCCCAGCACTGGCTCCGTGACCGTGGGGCCATCACTGGGAGATGCATATCTCAGCCTGAGCTCCGCAGTCATGGGGCTTGGGCTGGGAGACCCATATCTCCTAGTGGGGCTCAGGCTGAGAGAGATAAGGGTCTTCCAACTGCAGAGCCACTGATGGAGATAAGAGTCTCCCAGTCCAAGCTTTGCAACTGTGGAGCTCAGGCTGGGAGGTAAGGGTCTCCCAGTCCCCTGCTCCTCAATCGTGATGGTGGAGCGGAGGCTGGGAGATAAGGATCTCTCAACCCCTGCTCCCCAATCGTAATCTTGCAGCGGGGGGGCTTGGATCTCCCTGCTGCTGGGGCAGGGGGACATAGTCCCCACCGGGGCTTCTGTGGTAGAGCCCACCCTGGCAGCAGGCAGCTCCTGGGGGCAGGGAGCTATCTCCCACCCTGTGGCGGGCAACTGACCGGGACCAGATTTGACTCCTAGTCAGGCATCTACATGAGTGCTATGGTGCCATTACTACTGCCGAGTAAATGTGCTACTTGTATTTGCAGGTAGCAAATTTACTCAGGATTAGGGAGATTTACTATGAAGTAAGCATGTGCACATGCATATATGCACATGCTTTCTTCACAGTGAACTATGTTAATTCACCGTTAAGTATCTCGTGTAGATGCGCTCAGAGAGGCATAGATCAAGCTTTCAAATGCTCAGTCCAAAAAGGCAGACAGAGTGCCCCAAAATGCCCAAAGCAATGAATGACTATGACATAATAATATAAGTGATGCTTAAAGGACAACCTCAGTTTCTTCTTGCCCATTTTAACAGGTCAGTTTCTTCTACCCATCACAGAAGAAGTGGATCTATAAGAAGGACCTCTCTGTGGAGAGGATAGGGGCATAGTGGACTAATTCAAGGTGGATACTCCATCTGTAAGGAGGGTTGAGGAAAGTAACACAGAGATGGCTCTGGGAGAAGCTGGCAGATGGTTTGTTGAATCTGTCTTCATTTGCACAGGAGAGGGAGTGAAGAGATTAAGGCAGCTGAGTGGGGTGGGGAGGTTAATAAGGGTACCTGGATACACTGAAATATTTTTTTTCTTTTCACTTCTTGTCTCCCTTCAGAGTCAGCCCAACTCAGAGCAAACTGGAGTCTCGTCCTGCTCAAGCATTACTGACAATCCCATGTGTGCAAATTATTGAATGCAATGGAATTATATATGTGACAGCAATGACAGAGTTTACGTGTCAAATACTTTATTCCCAGTACAGATATTTTAGATAAAAAATAATCTAGCTTTACTCTCAGATCCCATCCCACAAGGAGTGTTCAGTTAAAGGAACAATACCATTTTACCCATACACAGACCACAGAAAAACATAAAAAGAGTCATATTAGAGCAGACCAATTGTCAATCCATCTAGCCTAGAATCCTGTCTCTGACCATGGCAAACAGCAGATGCTTTAGAGGGAGCGCATATAAACATGGCATTTGCAGATTAATCCATCCCATCATACCCTGTCAAGCATCCACCATCATTAGTTCAGGAGTCTCAAAGGATACATCCCTGATTGCTCTTTTTGATACCTCAAATTTTATAGCTCCCACATGTAATATAACATGACTGACTTTATTTCCGTCCAAAGAGTTACACTGAGATATTAATCAAATTCTATAAACCCAAACTGAGGTTGAACATGCATCATTAGCTCTGCTCCAATGAACACATGTTACCACACAATCTTTAAGAATATGAAAAAAGTAGTGTGAGATTATGTAATTGCAACTATTTGGTCTAGCTGAAGATGTCATTTCTAATATTTTTAAATTTCTGTTTCATTGGACACTTTCATTCTTCTCATGGTACAGCTTTTCTTTATAAATGTAGGCACGTGCTGTCTGCTGATATAAATCAACCTGCCTCTCTTCTCTTAGATATTGCTGTACCCATTGAAATCTGTGTAAAATATGGTCTTTAAGCTTTGTAATAAAAATATTCTACTCTCTAAGACTGATATTGTAATAATTTAGTAGTAGCTAT
>NW_005841974.1:1118264-1133627 GCF_000455745.1 Alligator sinensis | reverse complement strand
CTTTCCCTTTCAACCAGTTGTAGAACTGTTTTAAATATTTAAAAACCACAACAGGGACCCCCAACCCTGAAAACAAATGTTGCAACTGGTTTTGATTTATGGGTTTTGGAAAGGGCCTGTGTTTCCCATTTTTTAGTTTTTTCCATTTCTTTGCTTTTTTTCCCAGTTTTTGGTTTTGCCTTCTATCATTTCCTTTCTCCAACTGTGTTTTAAAAAAATTCAAGATAAGATTTGTTAGTCTCTAAAGGTACCTGTAGTAGACATCTGGGGACACTGCTCTGATGTGCTATAATTATAGCACACTGGAGCAGACTCAATTAATCTAGTTTGCTGGAACATGCTAATTAGAGCACCTCAGCAGCCTCTCCATCGCATGTATTCAGTGTCCACACACTACAAAATGTTGGCGGGGTGCTCATTCAACAAAAACTGCTCCAAGAATCGCTCTAATTAAAGTGCCCCCCTCCTGCCCCCCTCTACCTCTGGAGCACATGTAAAGATGTCCTAGGTCTCTCATATCTGTTCTTTAATAACATGAATGCCTATGAAAATCTCAAATTGAATTTTTAAAAATAACTGGAAAAGAGAAAAGAATAGAAAAAGCAAAAAGGTAAAACCAAAATATTAAAATGTCAAATAATAAAACCCTATAAGACAGGGGCGGGCAAATATTTCGGGTGGAGGGCCGCTTACCCAGTTCTGGCAGGCTGTTGAGGGCCGCAGGGGTAGCCCCGCCCCTTGACAGGTGCCCCGTCCCCTAGTCACCATCTTGGGACCAATGTCCCAATGTCTTGGGACCAATGTCCCAGGGCCAGCAATGGTGAAGCCCAAAGTGGGGTGCAGGCTGGCAGGGGTCTGAGGAGCCGGGCTGGGCTGCACCAGCAGGGAGAGGGGGGAGCTGGCCTGGCTCCACAGAGCCCCTGCCAGCTGGGACCCCGTGCTCCTGCCACCCTGCTCTGGGCCCACTGGCATTGGCCCCGGGACACTGGTGCAGGCCCCGTGCTCCTGCTGGCTCCCCACCCACTCACTCCCAGTGTCCCCCAGCCCCATGGTACAGGTGGAGGGCAGTGCACAGCCCCAACCCACTGCTTGCTGACAAGGAAGAAGCCAGTGCTGAGTGCAGGGAAAAGCAGCGGAAATGACACAGCAAGAAGGAAATTCAAATGGGCTCTTATCTGCAGTTTCAAAATATTGTTCTGTTGTGTCTCAGAGGCAGGACTCCCTAAATTCCCTCCATTGCTGGAAAATTCTGCAGTGAAAAAGATGTCCTTTTCTT
Source organism: Alligator sinensis (assembly GCF_000455745.1). Taxonomy (NCBI): domain Eukaryota; kingdom Metazoa; phylum Chordata; order Crocodylia; family Alligatoridae; genus Alligator; species Alligator sinensis. The sequence continues at coordinate 1,132,351 of NW_005841974.1, read as the reverse complement.
AGGTAGCAGTAATGCAGGGGTGGGCAGTTCGCACATTGGGCAGCCCAGAGGCAGCGGTGGCAAACACTGCCCAGTGCAGCAAGTGTGGCGAAGCTGCAGCTGCTGTCGCCACACACAGCCCTGACGGGCGAGCCCAGCTGGCAGTGGGGCCGGATCACAAGGTGGTGCTGAGCACGGGATGGGGAAAAGCAGCCCCTCCCCACCCCATGCCCGACACCCCGCGCTGCAGCTGCTCGCAGCCTGCCTGAGGCTGTCTGTGCCTGCTCTGGACAATCCCACATGGGCTATGACTGGTTGCAGTGCAGGGTGCCGGCCACGGGGCAGGTGAGGGGCCGCTTTCTACTCCCACCCTGCCACCACCCTGCCCTCCTTCCCTGCCAGGGGTCCTTCTCCCCCCCTGTCCCCTTACCTGCATTTCCGGCGTGGGGCAGCCGCATGATCCCAAGCCAGAAGCCCTGGCTGGGGCTTCCAGCTGAGGGAGGCATGGGGTGGGGTGGGCCCTGCTGTTGTGGGAGCCCACCAGGCTTCCTCTGGGTCCTACTGCCCTTGGTTCCTGTCATTTTTGACAGGAACCAAGGGCAGATAAATATTAATTTTCTACATTTTTAGGGGCCCTGCAGGCTGGATACAATGGCCTTGTGGGCCGTAATTTGCCCACCCCTGCCATAAGATCACAAATTATAGTGAAAGCTTCCAGAAAAATCTTCTGAAAACACATTTTTTACCAAAAAAAAAGTAATTTTTCTATAAAAAAGCTTTGCGTTCAAAATGTTTTGACCAACTAACCACCCGAAAACACATCTTGGTACAATTCAAGGGATAAGACAATTAACCACAAAGCTAATTTAGCTACATGCACAATATGGTCTTCATTAATGCAAACAGAAAACTAATATAAGTTGCTTGTATATACTAACAAATTCTGGTAAATTCCATGAGTTGTTACATGTAATCTCTGGTACAGAGGGAGGAGCTTCTTATTCATTCAAGTAGCTGCTACATAGAAAACTTTATGTTCGGTTTTTTTACAACTATTTTAAATGAAGGAGAGAAGTTTTAAAGAAGAAAAATTCTAATTATAATACAATTTAAAGAACGTACATTACTTGGAGAAAATATTATTGCTACTGCATTTGGGGACTTCAGATACAGCCCATATGAAAAATGCAACCACTGCATTGACTTACATATGACACATACCTCTTTCCTGAAAAATAGTTACTGGAAATTGGGATGCATGTATTAAAGGAGGAAATGTATGCAAGAGCCACATGGTCCAGCCCCTTTACTGGAGTTACATGGGCCCTCAGTTGACTGCCCACCCAGCTGAAGAAGAAAGGCAGGGCAGTCATCAGCACCAGACATCACCACCCCTTTCTGGCCCCTTTTCTGAAGCTGGGTAGGTAACCAGCAGAACCTGCCATGTCTTGCAGTTAGAGGGTTAACAGGGCAGCCATACTGTAACTTTCCCTCACTGAAGCTTCATGTGGTTTTCTTGCAAAAATCCTTACTGCAGTTTTCAAAGAAATATTTTTATTTCTTAATTCCACCTTCCAAAACCAAGGAGCAGGGCATGTGGTATGCAAGACAATACAGTGATTTGTGTTTCAACATAGAAATGCAAGTCTACTTTAAAAAGTATACTTAATTTCAAATGTATAAATGAATATTTATAAGCCAGTTAAGTTAATGGAGCTCTGATCATTTATGCTGACTGAGGAATTAGCCCACAATATTCAACAAGTTCACTTATTAGTAAACTATTTGCTCTACCCAAATTTATGTCAATCTTTTATCAATAGTATTTTCTATTCATACCAAAAAAGTAAAGCAGATTCCCGAAGAAATTCCTATTAAGAGAAACTTGAAAGACCATTCCAGTGAAGTACAGTGGTCAGCCTTAACAATGGAGAGGGGACAAAGTAAAGATTGTACTTTTAGCCTTAGCTATAGCTTTTGCTGACATTTGACTGCTTGACTGTGCATCTTCAATATTCTCTGAGGGTCATTCTTTTACATGCAATAACTTTGTGTGCAACACTACTGCCTTGCTTGAGTCCAGGGACATGAGGAAAATGTTTGCAAAGTAGGGATGGGCAAAATATGGTCCGCAGGCCAAATCCAGCCTGCCAATTGATTGGACCCAGCCTGCAACTGCCTCTGCAGTGCTCTTCATGGGGCCAGGCAGGCAGCCCAATGGTCCTGGTCCATTCCAGCACACACAGCTTACTGGTGGGGCTGATCCCAATGTGGCTGCTCATCTCCCCTCACCTTTCCTCCAGAAGCAGCTCATCCTCCTGCTGTGCTGCTCTGGGAAGGGAGGAAGCTTCAGCTGGGCAACTTCAGGCAGTGTGCAGGGCTCCGGCTCTGGCTCCAGATCCTGGCTGCTTTCCACTTCCTCTGCCCACCTGGCACAGGAAGCCAAGTGGGTAGAAAGCAGCCAGGAGCCAAAGCCCCAGCCATCTGCTGGGACAGCAGCTGCCCATCTGAAGCTTTCTACCTGCCCAGAGCAGCACAGCAAGAGCAGGAGGAGGAGCCGCCACTGGAGGTAGGGGGAGCTCAGCTGCACCAGGGCAGCTGCAGCTGCAGTGGAAGCAGCCCTATTGGTAAGCTGTGTGCACTGGCCAGGGCTGGCTGGGACAGCAGGCATAGGCTGGAGTGCAGCTAACACTGCCCTGGATGGGAGCAGACAAGGCTAGGCCGCATGTAAGGTGCTGAGCGGGTAGCCATGGACTGAACCACCTGGGTGAGCTCTGCTACACATGCCCTCTGTTCCCTCCTCCCTCCCCTCACCCCTGGCTACCTCCTGGGACCTAGCACCCAGGCAGTACCCCCCCCACACTCACACATGCCCACCCCATGCCCACCCACACTCATCTCCCCACATACCCCACACCCCACACCCTTCCACACTCTCCTCCACAAGGCAGGGGTGTGCAGGGGGTGAATCACAGCTCTACCCAGGGCCCTGACCCCATGCTGTCACTGCTCCGTAATCCCATACCGTGATCCCAGCCTTGCCCACCCATCCCACTCTTGAACACTGCTCCCTTCCTGCCCCTGGCCCCATCCCACATAGGGAGCTTTGGTGAGTTGTTGCAGCAGGGGAGGGAGGAGGGGTGCTGATCTGGCCCAGAACAACTCATCAAAACTCCAAATAATTGTCCACCCATGCTATAAAGCCATGGTGTCAGGGAGTCAGTGGGAACCAAGAAGAGCCAAGAGATAACATGATAGCCCAGGATGTGGAGAACAGAATGTACTGCAGGTTAGGATTGAAGGACATTTGTGAAGCTGTGTGTGGAGGGCAGAACTGGAATAGGAGCTGACAGTTTGGTTACTGGTAGTTACCAGAAATAAAGAAACCCCCAAAGCAGGAACCCCGAGTCTGATGGAATAACTGCTCACCTGCATTTTTTCAATCATTTCAAACAAGTCTGCAGGCTGTGAAAAGAAAAGGACAACATGGAAAGGTATCCACAATTTTTATGAGTGAGAATAAAAGAGGGAAGAATGTCTTAGGGCACATCTATATGTGCATCAATGCGACTTTTCTAATGCACATTAAATTTAATGCCGCCAATGTGAGGTACTAAATTAATGCACAATAAGCTGTGCTACTGCAGTGCATTTGCACACTTTTTTAGTGACGGTTAATGCGCAGTGGACTATTTTATTGCACATTAGCATAATGTCATACTTTTTTATGTCACACTCTAATGCACAGTAAAATAGTTTACTGAGCATTAAAGCACATGTGTAGATGCACCCTTAGGGTGATATCTTTTATGGGAACAACTGCATACTTGGGATAGAGTTAGACAAGCTTTTGAATGCAAGGCAATCTTCTTCAGGTCACTTGACCAAGAATGTCACCTGCAGTGGCACTGGCCATGACAATGGTCAGTTCTCTTGCTTCAGGGCAAAACCTATTCTGCTGCTGAAGTCAGGATGGAATCCCTCTCACTTCTGATGATGCAGTATAAAATAGCATGCCAAGAACACTGCTGTCACCTTGCAATTTGACTTGGTATGATGTGGTATACTGGTCCCTATGGAGCATTTATCTTTTTCTGGTGAACCAAGACAATGGCCTTTTCTGCTGCGTTAAAAAATGAGATTTTTAACTTAGATTGCCAAATTTTTGGACAGTAACAGGGGCACAGATGTGTACCCTGAACACCTGCACATGCCCAACTGTTGATCCAAGATGCACATTCCCTGACTCTCTCCCTGTTCCTCAGCTGATCAAGTCATACTCTTATCCTGGAGAAAGAAGATGCAACACCATACCTTGTGGTGAACAGCAGTATTAAGTGCAGTTGGGGAGTCTGGTGTAGGAGAGTCGAGTATGTCACTGATGCACTGTTCTACCTCATCAGACCGTCTGCAGAGACAAAAATAAAAGGAGACAATTCCAATTAACCCTTATAACATCCAGGATACCAACATCTATATGTAGTTACTTGTCTACCCCTCTTTATCCAGAAGGTGGCCTGGTTTCTCACAGCTGCTGTTTCCACCTTTTTGACCCAAGAAGAGACATGAACAGTTTACCATTCACTGATCCCCAGCAGCCACCATGGATGTACCCCACACCCATTCCTTGTTACTGGGTCTCTGACTCTTCATATGATCATCAGCTCCACCACAATTCCTGGCTTAGCTAACTGATCTCCCTTCTCTAGTTTTCTGCTTCAGTGAACAGGTAACAGCAGGAGGTAGGCAGGACTCACTGGGGGGTAAATGAAGTGAAGTGAGGGGAGTAAGTCCAGTGGTGGAGGCTGTGGGAATAGAATTTCCCCTGATACTGAGATCATCTTGTGAAAAACCATCTGGTTCCCAGGAATCATACATCTGAAGATCAACTGGCATCTGAAGCATTAAAAGCCCCTGTAGTCTCTGGAGCCAGAACCTAAATACAGACCACTTGCCACAACCCTGATTTCAGTCCTATGTCAGGGAACATCCCATAGCTACAGATAGCGAAGAAACTGTCTACCCTGCAGAAGAAAAACAGGGGTCAGAGGGTGCATCTACATGTGCAATTAATGCTATTTAGACTTACTGCACAGTAATTTACTGTGTAATAATCCAGCCCTGGGAAGGTATCTACACGTGAACCCAAAACATTATTATTACTGATAAAGTTAGTAAGAATCATATGGATTTCTGACTACAAGGCCTAGTTTTGCTAATCATTACAAATTTACCACAGTTTTGTGGTGCCTGGTACAGGTAGTCTCATGTTGGCATGAAAAGTGTAGCCTTTAAACAATTTTGAGAAAGAACCAAAAAAAGCATCCCTGATAATTATCTACATTCTGGGAAGGCATATTAAACCACAGACCCAGAAGCCTAGATAGATTCTAGTTCCAGATCTTCCATTAATAGCAGTTAACATTTCTTTGTCATCCACAATTCTTATTAGAAGCCAAAACTAGGTTGGAGGGTATGTATAAAACAGGGAATATCATTTCACATATCTATGACTTTTCACAAAGTTACTTACAGACAAAGTTGAAAACAGAACCTAGATTCCTTAGTAACAGAGACAGGTCTCATCCACTTTGAAGGCTGGGTAGATATGCACCCTTATAGATTAACTAGATACACAGGACGTATCTACACATGCATTAATGCATTTTTTCTAATGTGCATTAAGTTTAGGACCTCCAAAGTGAGGTACTAATTAAACGTGCATTAGGCTGCCTAATGTAGAGTACTGAAAGCTCACATTTTTTAAGTTAGGCTTAATGCACAGTAACCTATTTTACTCTGCATTGGCATAATTGCATGGTTTTGTACATGATGCTTTAATACAAAGGTTGTCAACCGGGGGGTATGCATATCCCTAAGGATACTTAAAATGGTCCTAGGGGGTATACAGGCCTAATGTGGCCCATAAATGCTGCGTGCATGCGCAAAGCTGCAGCGCAGCACACAGGCAGTCATAACAGCAGCCGGGTCTGGCTGGTAAATATGTTGTGAGGAAAGGGGCCAGGGGAGGGGGGAGAGGGCAGATCAAGGCCCCAGCAGTGAAGGACGGAGTGGGGCTAGAGCAGGGGCAGGGACTGCCCAGCTGGGGTGGGTCGCCGGACTGAGCTGCATGCAGGGTGGCAACCACCACTGAGCCCCAAAGAGGGCATAGGGGGCATGTGCCCCCGAATCTGCACAGGGAAGGGTGGGATGCCGCTGTGGGCTGGGGTCGGGTCTGCACCGGGCTCTTCCCAGTGGGGGCTGGGTCAAGCTGCACTCTGGGCATGGGGTGGCAGTGCTGGGAGGGGGCTAAACGAGGGGCTGCAGCCACCCCAAAATTTGCCACAGCAACTCCCCCAATAGCCCCCTCCCAGCACCGCCACCACCTGCCTCCAGCTCAGTGTGGACCAGCCCCCACTGGGAACAGCTTGGCACCAGCCCCAGTCTGCAGCAGCAACCTGCCTCGCCCCACATGCAGATCCAGAGGCACATGCCCCCCCATGCCCTCCCAGGGGTGTGTGTAGTGGCGGGAGACAGGGCAGAGTATGGGATGGAGCCACAGCTTGATTGGGGGGAAGGAGCGGGGTGTCTCCTGCCACTACATGTACCCCAGGAGGGCATGGGGGCATGTGTCCCCAGATCTGCACGGGGCAGGGTGGGATGCCACTGTGCGCTGGAGCTAGAGCGGTGCTGGGCTCTTCCCTACAGGGGCTGGGCTGTGCTGTACTCAGGGTGGGAGGCAGCAGCACTGAGCAGGGTCTACAGGAGGACTGCACCCACTCCAGAATTCACTGTAGACCCCCTGTAGGCCCCTCCCAGTGCCACTGCCACCCACCCCGAGTGTAGCATGGCCCAGCCCCTTCCAGGAAGAGCTCGACGCCAACCCCAGCTGGCAGTGGCAGCTCACCCTCCCCAACACAGATCTGGGGGCACATGGCTCCATGCCCTCCCAGGGGTGTGCGTAGCTGTGGGAGCCACCCCCTGTGCAGCTCATTCCTGCACCCCACCCCAGCGAGGCAGCCCCTGCTCCTGCTCCTGCCCCAGCCCCACTCCCTCCTCCACTGCTGGGCCAGCCCACCCTGCCCTGCACACAGATCTAGGGGCACATGCCCCCATGACCTCCCAGGGTGCATGTTTTTTGGTGCTTTTATCTAATAGCTGATTGAATTAGCTTTAACAAAAGTGCCAAAAAGACTTGATGAAGTGTCTGATCTATACAGATGCTACAGAACCAGGTTGAAGTAATGCATTGCTTCTTCTAGTAAAAAGCGTTTGTTTGTTTGTTTGTTTGTTTGGGGTTTTTTATGTCTGCAAGCAGCCTTAATCTATAAGGCTAGGGACAGACGTTCAAAAAGCCTGAGCCTGAATTGATTCAATCTTTGCAGGTTAGTCTAACCTGGCTAAGCTAACCCAGTTTATAATCATACAGACATCCCAGAAATGCAGGCACATGCCTGCAGTGGCTCAGGCTAGAAGCCATGGGGTGCTAGAGCAGCCCTCCCTTCCCTTCTGAGCTGAGGGGGGTGTAGCCAGGCTCCAGCAGGACACTCAGTTTAGGGAGGGGTTCCCCCCCCCCTTGCTAACAGAGTATTTATCAGCTCTGTTATCAGAATGTATCACTCCATCAGAAAACAAAGCCTCTCTCATTAGTTCAAGCCCTTCTTAAACAACTTATTCCAAAGAAGGAATGGAGGGACATTACCAGCTATGTGTTGATTAGCTCCAAATAGCCCTAAGTAGACACAGTCCTGTCTGCCTTTGTCCTGTCTGTCACAGCATGGACCATAGCCAGCATGTGGTCTGCTAGCTAATGCTGAGAGGTGTCTGTGTAAGGCAGAGCGGAGGGGGGAATCCCTGTTTAGCAGGGAGTGGTGAGGGAAGGGGAGGAGGGACGGAGGAAGCCAGGCAAGCGCCTACAGTCTCTGCCAGAGCTCCAGGGAGCAGAGGGGAGGGACCGGCTCTGCTGTGAAGCAAAAAGCCCTACCCAGCCCAGAGAGCATGCCGGGATGCTGGGGGAGTCTGGTTTAACTTTCATAGATTTCATAGACATTAGGGCTGGAAGGGACTCAGAAGATCATCGAGTCCAGCCCCCTGCCCCAGGGGCAGGAAGTCAGCAGGGATCATAGGATCCCAGGAAGATAAACATCCAATTGTCTCCTGAAGGCGTTCAAAGTGGGTGCTTGAACAACCTCCGGTGGCAGTCTATTCCAACCTTTGCGGGCTCGGACAGTAAAAAAGTTCTTCCTTATGTCCAGCCTGAAACGGTCATAGAGGAGTTTGTGACAGTTCGATCTTGTCATTTCTTGGGGCGCTCTGGTGAACAGAGGTTCCCCCAGATCCTGATGAACACCCCTGATAAACTTATAGGCGGCCACCAGATCACCCCTGAGCCTGTGCTTTTTCAGGCTGAAGAGTCCCATAGCTCTCAGCCTCTCATAAGGTCTGTTTTCCTGACCACTGATCATGCGCGTGGCTCTCTGGACTCTCTCAAGCTTCTCCACATCCGTTTTGAATTGTGGGGCCCAAAACTGGACGTAGTACTCCAGTTGCAGCCTCACCAAGGCCGAGTACAATGGGAGAATAACATCCTGGGATTTGCTTGAGAAGCATCTATGGTTGCAAACCAGCGTTTTGCTCGCTTTACTAGTCGCAGCATCGCATTGAAGGCTCATGTTCATCTTGTGGTCAATCATGACCCCCAAGTCATTTTCGTCCGTAGTGCTAGCCAGTGTAGCAGTGCTGAGCCTATAAGCATGCTGTGGGTTTTTCTTCCCAAGGTGGAGAAATTTGAATTTTTCGGTCTTAAATACCATCAGGTTCTCATCTGCCCATTTCCTGAGCCTGTCCAGGTCAGCCTGGATCGCCCTCCTGTCCTCAGGTGTGGACTCTTTACCCCAAAGTTTGGTGTCATCGGCAAACTTGGCCAGTCTCCTTCTGATACCAATGTCCACATCATTAATGTTGAATAGTGTTAGCCCAAGGACAGAGCCTTGGGGGACCCCACTGGTGACAGCACACCATGACGATTGACTTCCGTCAACCACCACCCTCTGGGTCCAACCATGGAGCCAATTCCCCAGCCAGCAGATCGTGGTGAAGCTGAGGCCGCAGTTGGCCAGTTTTGCTAAGAGGTGATCATGGGATACCAGATCAAAGGCTTTTTTAAAGTCAAGATATATAACATCAATCTCTTCCCCCTTGTCCAGGTGATAGGTCACCTGGTCGTAAAAGGAAATAAGATTGATCAAGCAAGATCTACACGCAACAAACCTGTGCTGGCTATCCTTCAGGATGCTGCCATCGGCCTATCTGTTAAAAATGGTCTCTGATAATCTTCCTAGGACCTTCCCCTGGGTCTGGGACAGACATACTGATTTGGGTCAAACTAATTTAAGTCTGATATGACATTCAACCGGGTTTATTTCATACCAGTTTCAGACATTTTCAAACTGGTTTATATGCACTGAACATCTTTTCTGTTACAGGTTTAAACCAGTTTCTGATCACTTAAACCAGTTTATGTGTAATGTCTGTCCCTAGCCTAAAGGTGCGTATCTACCCTACCTTCTGACTGATTTCAGACTAACACAGCTAACCTAACTGCTTCTCTCATTCTCTTTGTCAAACAACTTTGCAGAAAGAGCATGCAAAATTAGGTGGTTCTAAAACACATGTTAACACAATGTAGCTTTGTATCACACTCTAGCAATAAGAACGCATACAGAGGTTTATGACTCTCCTATTGCTTCCATGCCAAAAGATCCATAGCTATGTGTGATGGAGCCTCATGCTCTTACATCTAGCAATCCTGGGTTCATTCCCCACCCTGTAGTTATACAGTGCAACCTTATTGTAATAAAAGTGCACGGAAGTGTGAAAAGAAGTTAATTAAAAGAGGACATTCACTAGAAAAGGGTTAGTCCATTCACTGTACCATAGCTAAAAAATTGGTTCCTGCTACAGGGTTTGTTAAAAGTGATAGTTTGTTATAAGCAGGTTTTGTTTCATGAGATTGTACCCTATTATGCTTTCCTCTAAAGACCAGAGTACACTCTTTTCGCAGGGTCGAGAATTCTGATGCCCTGCATTCCACTGATGATGCATTTTTATTTGTATAACCTACTGGCATTATGCAGGTGGGTGTCTCTCTATATGTGTTGGTCAGCACAGAGTAACAGCATGCTTTACTCCAAGTGAAGAGCTGAAGGGGAAGAGGTTTGTTTTGTGCATCTGAAATGCGAAACTCTGGTATGATGGATATCATAACTGGTAAGGTTTGCTCCCTGGGTGGCATGGGGATCACATTCCATTAGCTCTGGTACCCTTGTTAACCTCACAGCTGTCCTGTGGGATGCCACTGCTGCCAAGGGGGGCATTGGCATGGGCAGCATCTACTGAGTACAGGGACCCTCATGTGACCAACTACTATAGCCACCACCATTCACTACCACTGCCCGGTGCTGCTGATTCCTGTTGACACCAACAATAAGCTACACTGAATTTGGCAGGGACAAAGGCAGTGGCTGCAGCAGGAGGCTGCAGTGGCTTCCTGCTGCTTACTGTGCCAGTACCTCCCCACAACAGAAGTGGCATCTCCCACAGAAGATTGGGTACATCTGGCTTAGAGTGATTTCTATCCCTGTTCCCCACAGCCAAACCTGTAACTGGCCCTGACCCCAGTCCTTCTCAAGTGCTTCCAGCTGCAAGGGCTGTACTGGGACAATGAAGTGGCACCTCCTTTCATTCCATTCTGGCACTCCCTTTAAATTGGATCCTGGGTTGTGCCTCAGTCACCCACCCCTAGTTATGCTACTGATGCTTATAGAAGAAAAAATCGTACATTAGACTAAAGAGCCAGAAAGAATTGTTGGAATGTCTATATGAAAAGTATATTTATAAGTGAATTTAGTAGCTGTACTAACACTTATTTTATTTTTGCAATTTTGTGATTTTTGCTTAACAGGGACTGTCCATTTAAGAACAGGGTATGGGAAAAAAGTAGAGTTCAGTGTAAAACCAATATTTCACCTTTTTGTCTATAGAACATCTACTCTGCTAATACAAGCTTCAAAAGGGTCAGAATTTAATTTAATAGAGTAATCTTCCCAGAAGCAAGACACATTCTAAAAGGTGTGATATTAGTTCATCAGTATGACTGAAGGCCTCAGAGGTCTGTAGATATACAAAGCTCTTGGGTCAGAGTCGATATCTTTTATTAGACCAACTAAATAGTAGCAAAAAATTCCTTTCTTTGCAAGCTTTTGGGCACATACACCTTTCATCAGGCTGAGGAGACTTCAAAGATTGTAAAAGTCCTCCTATTTAAAAAATAAACTCCACTTTGCACAGGGGAGGAAGAGGCTGGAAGTTTATTCCCCTGGGTATCTGAGAGTCCTTTTGTGGGAGTGTTGCTCTGTGATGTGCAGATGAGGCTGTCTTCTGCCCTGAAGGTGTCCAATATCAGAGGCAGCAAGGAGCTACAGAGCTGTTCACCATAATCTACCAGCTTTAATCCTGCCCAGCTCAATAGAAACTAAATATTATTCCCATTCCATGACCATTTAGTGGTTCTTATTTGAAATGAGTCGGAATGATTCCAGTTCTAGTGCTGTAAGCTCACTTTTTTTTCTTTGGTACTGGATGGAAAGCTCTGTTGGGCTGGGATTGTCCCTTACTTTGTGAATGTATAATGCCAAGCAGAATGGGGGGCTCAATCTTATTTAGTCTTCTAGGCTAGGGACTGAAGTAACACAGAAACTGTTTAAAGTGATCAGAAACTGGTTTAAACCTGCAACAGAATAGAAGTTCAATGCACATAAACCAGTTTCAAAATGTCTGGACCTGGTTTAAGATAAACCTGGTTGAATGTAGTATCAGATTTAACAGATTTAGATCAAACCAATTTATGAAACTTCTGTCCCAGAACCCTTCGTGGTTCAAGTTAAATCAGAGTCACCCAGCATCCCAGCATTTTGCAGCCCTGGGACAAGCTGTGTTGTCTGCTTCTGAGAGTAGGGCTAGCCCTGCCCCTCTGGCTCATTGGCCTCACTGGTTGGCTCACTTTCCGCACCCCACCCTCCCCCGGCATACCACAGCTGGGGTCTGGGGCCAGGGAGGAGGGGTGAAACTTCCCTTATCCCCAGCACAGAGCTACCCTGCTCTGCTTACTTAGTGCTGGCTGCAACTGTGGACTACAAATCCCAGAGGCACCTGGAAGTAGAAAGAGGAAGTGATGAGCACCCTGCAGAGTCTTGCTGCCATGAGTCTGGACTACAAATCCCAGAAACCTTGGGGCAGCAGGAAGAGGAAGTGAACACACAGCCCATGCTGGCTATGTGTCAGAGAGCCATGCTCTAGTGCCCCTTGGCTTCTGGCTTGAGCCACTGCAGGCACGTGGCTGCATTTCCTGAATCAAAGGTGAATGTCTGTTCATTTGCTTATTTGTTCAATCTCTGCAGCTTAGACTAACCTGCAAAGACTGAATCAATTCAGCCTTGGGCTTTTTGACTGTCTGTACTTAGCCCTAGTGAGAGGTCTGTATCAAGGCCAAACTGCTCACTTGAACTTTGACAGAATTGTCAAAATTTTAGATGCTGAGAAGTGAACGAATTTTATGGAGTTAAATGGAAAGTGGGACTTACCATGAGTCAGCTGGTCTGTGGTAACTTACTTTGTCCATTTCTATCTCAGGTTAACTAAATCAGGATATCTTACTCTAAGGACGATTCATTCAGAGATAAGCTGCCTCAGTTTAGCTTCCATTTGCAATAGGATAAGAGTGGACACATACTTTTCAAACAAATCACCTGCCTGGGCTTTGATAAACAAATTGCCTATCTCATGATCCTTAGGTATCTAACACATTAATTTTGTACTTTCAGGGTTCATAGAATCATAGAAAGAAGGACTGGAAGGGACCTGTAAGATCATCAAGTCTGGTCACCTGCCAAGGGCACGAGGTAACTGGACTCAAACAAACTCAACAAGGTGCTTGTCCAGTCTCCTTTTGAACACTGCCAGGGAAAGCAACTGCACCACCTCTGCTGGAAGTGTGTTCCAGATTCTAGTTACCCGTATGGAATCAAAGTTTTTCCTTACGTCCAGCCTAATCTTTTCCTCGACTAGCCTATTGGACCTCATCCTCCCAGGGGGTGCTTTTCTGAAAAGTTGGTCTCCCAGATCCTGGTGTTCTCCCTTGACATATTTGTAGGCAGCTATTAAGTCAACCCTAAGCCTTCTTTTACTCAGACTGAACAAACCCAGATCCTAAAGTCTTTCCTCATAAGGCCTATCCCTCAGGTCCCTGATCATGCATGTGGCCCTTCTCTGCACCCTTTTGAGCTTGTCCACATCCTTCTTGAAGTGCAGTGCCCAGAACTGGGCACAGTACTCCAGCTGTGGCCTCACCAACACCGGATAGAGGGGGTGGAGCACCTCTCTGGATCTGTTGGCAACACATCTGCTGATGCATGCCAGAGTTCTACTTGCTCTGTTGACAACTTCATTACACTGGTGGCTCATATTCATCCTCAGGTCAATTGTCACCCCCAGGTCCCTTTCAGATGCAGTGCCAGTTAGTGGACCACCACCCATCATATAGATATGGTGAGGGTTCTTCCTACCCAGATGAATGACCTGGCACTTGTGCCTGTTGAACCTTATCTGATTGCATTCAGCCCATAGGACCAGCCTGTCAAGGTCGTCCTGGATCTTTCTCCTGTCCTTGGATGTGCCCACGTCCCCACAGCTTGGTATCATCCACAAACTTAATCACTGTGCTTTTTACTCCCTCATCCAGGTCATTGATAAATTTGTTAAAGAGCACGGGCCCAAGCACTGATCCCTGGGGGACCCATTGGAGATGGCTCTCCAGGATGAAGCCACCCCATCAATTACCACTCATTGGGATTGGCCACTAAGCCAATTGCCAACCCACCTCACTGTAGCCTGGTCTAGGCCAGTACTCTCCAACTTAATTGAGAGGATTTAATGGGAAACAGTATCAAAGGCCTTGATGAAATCTAGGTAGATGATGTCCACCTCCTGTCCCATGTCCAGCTGGTTAGTTATTTTATGTGTTTATAGCCCTCTATTCAGACTGTAGATTA